>NC_056745.1:203218082-203285582 GCF_019279795.1 Protopterus annectens
TATTGGGAAAAAGATGCTAAGGATGGAGCTGCCAGGTAAGAGGAAAAGAGGAAGGCCTAAGATAAGGTTTATGGGCATGGTGAGAGAGGACATGCAGGCGGTTGGTGTGACAGAGCAAGATGCAGAGGATACGAAGAAATGGAAAGAGATGATCCACTGTGGCGACCCCTAATGGGAAAAGCCGAAAGATGATATATATATATATATATATATATATATATATATATACACACACACATATATATATATATATATATATATATATATATATATATATATATATATATATATATATATATATATACATATATATATATATATATATATATATATATATGGGTCTACTATACATGGTCGACAGTTCAGAATTTTGACGACCATATGCCCGAGACCATATGATTGACATTCAAAATGTTGACCATGTAATAAAAAAACAAAACAAAACAAAACACAACAACTTGCCTTCACACTGCTAACAGGGGGGCTCTGCCCCCCCCTGCACCCCCCCCACCCTGGGGGCTCCTCCCCACCCCCCCACCCCGCACACACACCCCGTAACTTAAATATACCAACTCCGAGATCGCACTACAATGCGGAAGATGGAAATCTTTCCATTCTGCACTGTATGGGGGAAGCCAGTTCCTCGTTGTCAACATTTCGAATGTCAGTCATATGGTCTTCGACATTCTGAAATGTTGACCATGTGTAGGGGACCCATATATATATATATATATATATATATATATATATATATATATATATATATATATAATACAATGGTGGGAGAAAAAAATTGTACAGGTATATATGTACTTCAACAGTTAGAAATCTTTAACCAGCAAATAGGTACTTGAGGTGACTTTATGAAATACAGTAAAGTAAATAATTCCCATTTCCTGTACTCAGACAGACATCTGACAGAGAGAAAACACTGCTATTATCTGTTGAGGTTACAGTAATAAATACAAATGTTAATAAAGAATATGAAAATAATAATCAGCACGGATAACGGTAAATGTTTTAGTAATGTTCAAATAACAGCAATGACAACTGAGTGTAATGCACTTATGACATAAAACTTGCAGCTACAGACATAAAGAATTGTGCAGCATTGCACTGAAAAAGTTGTAGGACCTGTTCTAGTTATTACAAGAAGACAGGTTCTGTGTCAGGTAACTAAATAAAAGTAAAAAGGATTGCTGAAAATAATTGTTTCTTCATAAGTATTTCTTGTCGCAGGTACAACGTGGCTGAAGTGATACTCACCACAGCCCAGTCAGACTGACTGTTGGGGAGGGGTGGGGGGTTACTTTGCTGAAATAATGAGCAGCACACGCCCTTTCGGAGAACAAGTAGTTTCACTTCATTATTCTACATCAGACAAAGTTCTGCAGAAAAGTAAATTCACACTTCATTAATAGGTTCATAGATATTTACTAGAATAATGACCCCAAGGGCCTTTTTAAGCCTAGCCATGCGTCTCAAATTTCTGACAAGTTCTGGTACCCTTGATAACTGTAAGCAGGAACTTGGGAGATGAAACATTTACAAGCAGGGGCCTGGGAGATGAACCATTTACGGGTTGCCTTTGTCCATTAGAGACATAGGTACCAAGCCAGGGATGAAGTTCCTGTTCCCCATCCAAGTTACACTTGAATTGGGTTAGGTGGTTACATTTCAGCATTTTCACTTCAGGTTTTCCACAGAGTGTTACAAGCATTTTTTTTAAACAAAAGACAGGCCTGCATTCATACATCTTCAGTACCCTACAGAATGCAGTAGAATATTTCACTACTGAATTTTAATAAATCATTCATTTAAGCATTCAGCAGTTACAATCTGACAGGATAAGATAAAAAGAAAATGATGTGTGTATACCTGGAATACCGTCTTATACAGGTAAACAAGATTATCCCTGTCTCGTTTACTTCCAGCTGAGGAAGAAATCCAATATAATTCACAACAAGAAAAGAGAAGAATCAGGACACTGGTGGAACTTTCTGGTAAGAGTAACAGGTGTCCATAAGATATTTATTATGTAACTAATCATACTACAAACTATTACACATACTTCAGGCTGGCATAGGCAGTATTACAGCAAGTGATAACCCTACAAACTGCTGTTGTTACAACTTTGCATCTGAAAGAAACAAAAAAAGACAGGAACATATCAAGGAAAATGTCTTATACTGTCATTTTTAACCATGATTAACTGTAGCAGTTAATGATTTTTTTTCATGTTTGATGTCTGCATACCGTAAAATCTGGATAAAAAGTACAGAATTGAAACACAAAACCATTCCAACAGTCCAGCACATAGCAGCCTGGCAAGCCACACTGAACAGGGGCTTCTGAGTTTGGTTGAGGTTGTACTGGAAGATGTGCTGGGCGGGAAAATTGCACTAGTCGAAGCCTATCTTCAGCATATAGAAGACACACTCACTCAGTTGGTGTTGACAACAGCACCAACCCAGGCCCCTACCCCCATAATATTAGGGGCTTCCACTGCCATACCAGCTAGCAGTGGATGTGTTTGAGCTCAGGAGTTCCTCAGCCCTTCTTCCCTTATTATTTCTCCCACACTCTGCTCCCTATTTTCTACCCACACTACCCTCTTACAAAAAAAAAAAAAAAAAAAACTTTTGGAAAATAAGGGGATCTATCCCCCAACAAAAATGTAGTCCCTATCCTCTTCCAGCTCAAAGCCTCTTAACTCATTCACTGCAATGGAGCTCAGGAAGTTTGCACTGTAACTTCCAATGGGTGGAGCCTAAGTCTTTTGCCAGACTCACATTATGTCCTCAGATTTCAAACAAATGTTCATAGCACTGGAGCTTATAGGGGTTATGAAAGAAGCATAAACTATTTTTATAGTGGGAGTATTCTTTAGGTTCTAGGTCTTAAACCAAATTTTATTAGTCACAGTAAACAGAGTAACTATTACATTTGTAATATTTAGGTTCATAGGTAGGTACTAGGCTATCTGCCCAAAGGCATTTATAAGCCTAGCCAGAATGTGTTGGCTTTCGTTGCCCCCTTAGATTAGTTCCCTGTGCCTCTGTCCGGCAGAGCCACTGAAGTGAAGCTGAGCATCTTTGCAGCAGGATCCAGAAGTGTGCTTAAATGTACAGACTTCTTGCATTGGCCGGAAATTGAACCCGGGTTAACGGCTTTGAAGGCAGCTATGCTCACCACTATACTACCAATGCTACCAATGCTTTGTATTTTGCAAACAACTTACAATATCTCAGCAACCACTAAAGTTGCCCACATACTGTCAGCAGCATTTTATTCATCTAGCTGAGAGCTTTCATATGAGGCTAAGGAGCTCTGTGTTACTTGGTTGTTGAGATATTTAGAAAAATGTGAAAATTATATTTATATAAATTAATATCATAAAAACAAGAATTAATATCTATTTACCTGCACTAGACAGAGGTTAAATATTACACCAGTTGAGTTTGGCATTGTGTAAGCTTTAAAATGAAATATTTTAAAACCTTGTATGTAGCATGGTTTTGGAATTATTGATGCAAATATGAACAAGCAATATTTGACACCTAGAGGCATCAGTAGGAGTTAACTGCAGATGAACCTGGCGGCATCGGATGCAATGAGTTAATGTTTCTCATCAGGGTATTCACTAAAGGATACCTCTGTATGAAATTGTTCTAACTCGTTTACTTTTTTAATAAAAACAGTGGTAGCTGCTACACAGTCCATAGCTTTGCTATAATGCTTTAAGCGTGGCTACGCTCAACCAATCTTGTCTTTGATATACCAAGGCACATACAATTTATGATAGCATGAAATACTTTGCACGTACGAGGAGATGACCTTTACACAATTTACAAGTTTAGAAAAAAATGGGAGTGATTATAGAAATTGCTTTGCATTTCCATATTCAATGCAACTATTTTATGCTCACCTGATTTGCATATCCACCTAGTGCCACTGCCCACAGAGGCATGCAACACACGTGCCCCGGACTATGAATCCTGCTCCTGATATATTTGAATTTCAAATCAGTACAATTAGTATCCCTGAATGAAAATGTTTTCAGAAGTTCATACTTCCACTGTTGCCTTTTTTGGGTTAGGATGACAAATATTAGTTGGCACAGCCACATATGATTTAAAAAAGAAGAGCAAGTTTGCTTGTATAATGCAGCTGTATTCTTTTTATGTTTCCCTTAGTTAATTCATACTTATTTAATTCTCCTTTTTTTCCTTTCTTTTTTGTTCTGTCATTTACAAAGAAGACGTAAATAGCTAATCATAGATTTGCTATTATGAAACGTAACTCTGAGTTTCTAACTTATGAATATGAATGCTGCTTTCCCAATATTCTGTAACCATAGAGGATCAGGAACCTTTATTTCATTGTCAAGTCAGTTCATTGAACTCTAACAACTAAAGAATTGCTCAGTGTCAGCAGACTGAATTCTGCTAAAAAGTCAGTTCTTCAAGTGTTGCCACAGCTAATATCTATTTACTTGCGATGACGCCAAAGCTGATTATATTGTTTAGCAGCAGATATGGGACTGTGGGCTCTGGTATCTGCTTGAGCTGCAGTGGAGCAAAAAGGAGAATGACATGGCTTAGCCAGTTTGCCTCTCTTTGAGGGAGGGGGTACAGGAACACATGCCTGGGAAATAAATGTTCATACTTAGTCGTCACAGGGGACTGAAAAAAACATTGACTTCGGGTAAGAGCAAATCTGTCCTGAGAGGTTACATCTCTTGCAGAAGTGAACGACATACCTCCCCAGTGCCTATTGCATATCAAACCTAGGTGGCTAAATAACACCCCAGATGGCTGTCTAAATGATGGCCCCTCTTGGTTGGCTGTTGTTCAAGTGATGGGGAATGAATGGGTCAGTAGACCAAGAAGGGGGTTGATAGAGGCAGCAGGGATAAAAAGATAAAAGAAGGTGGGGGGCTGCAGCTCCATAAATGAGTGTAGGGTCTACATCCCAACATAAATGTTACTTTTTATATGCATTTTTCTATGGAACAGTTTCTTTCAGTGAGTACCTTTCACAGATGTGAACTGTAAACAGACATGTCTATAGCTGTGACCATGCTTCTGACAATAATATATTTTCACAAATAGGGAAACAGTTTATATAAATATCAGTTAAAAATTGAGATAGGATATCTTCTTAACTAAAAGTTAAAGTTATCTGTATAATTTCATACTGCAACCATGAAACATCTGACGTAAAAACTGTGTTTCTTTTAGAAAAAAGATAAAAAATAAATACATTTCAGAACAAAAATACAGCAAAATATTTTTTTTATTTCAGAAGGCTATAGGGTATTTGTAGGGTTAAGAAAAAAAAATAATTCTATGCATTCTGTCCACATTTTTGTGCTTCAATCCAAAGAAGCTTTTGTTTTTAGATATGTCAAAGGAACTCAGGCAGTCCACAGAGTGGAAATTATCTATTTAGTGACCCCACAACAAGCAATATCCATCAGCTTGCTTTTTGACAGGAATATCTGTATGTATATAATAATCTGACAATCACAGAAACATGATTCAGTTATAACATATGGATCACATTGATTACGCCCTGAAATCAAGAACAAATCAGCTTATTATAGGAAGGGTAATAAGTAAGAAGCTTGCTATAGCCTGTTATAGCTAGATTCTTATGAATGGACCGTGCTGTTATTGAACCTTGCTCCTACTGACAGCTTTGAAAACTGTAACACCGTTTGCACTGGGGCACTAGTGGCAAAAAATAAAAGTGTAGCAGAACAAAGTATCTAGCGGCTTTCAAAGCTGTCCGTTTATTAGAGGTGCAATCTGTTATGGCTGCCATTTGTGTGGCAGTAGAAGGTATCTTACAGCTTTCAAAGCTGTTAGATACTTCATGGTTCTACATTTTTTTTAATTAATAATACAGTCAGGGCAGCTCAAAACTACTCATGCAAAGCATTCTATCCAAAATGTCTTAACCTTAAACAGCCATCTTCACCACTTCTCCAAAAACTAGAAAATCTGTGTCCTTTATAAAAATCTTACATTACAATAAATTAGAGGATATTCATAATGCTGCTTATCATTTTCATTAACCAAAATCTTGACTGCACAATTCTGTTTGTTCCTTGTGAGGATATGCTTTATCAAAATAACTTCATCAGATGTTTTGTTGAGCATCCAACAGGGTCTTTTCTCCTAGTAATATTTAACTACCATACTTTATGAGTTTTATAACAAATGGGCTATATTCTAGAACAATTTTCCAGGCAAACTAACATTGTAAAAGATATTTTGCAATAATATGGTCAGGAAATTAGAGACTTGTAGAAACTTAGAGAATAGAAATAAATACTGAAATTTTGATGAAACAAAATATAATTTTGGACAAAGTAGAAGACGTAGAAACCAGGGCATCAAATAATTATCTATGTATTTTTTTATTAACTGAAAAAAATGGAAGTAGATAACATTATGTATTTTCTTACTCTGTAGGTACCTGAATTTTTGAACTTATGGATCTTTTGTGTAGTATAGAATGAGCATAAAGAACAATAAAGAACTAGAAACTAACCCAAACTCTCTTCTCCAATCTGTAGTAGTCAAATTCACGTCCTTTCTTGATAAAGAACTGTCATTAAGAACAGTGAGAGAAAGCTCTCCCTTGAAAGTGGGATCAAATACCATCAGCTGGGACAACGATTATAAAAGAAAAATCAATAAACAAGAGACAAATCCCTAAACAAAAGAACAAAAAAAACCCCCATCTTTTCTATCCAGCTACATTCAAGGTTTTCCTACCCAGTGATGCTACACAGTTGAAATTATTGTTTAAACCTGTAAACTATATCAATAACAATATTATCCTCCAGTTTAAAAATATGGATCGCTGGAAACTGTCTTCTCCAATAAAAAGCAAAATGCTTCTATGATTCCTTCCAAAAAGAAACATGAAACATTAAGCTGTCCTGAAAACATACGTGCATTCACCTTATCAAAGTAATTATGTTGCTCCTGTTTGTTTGTCTTGTTTTTTTTTTATTTCTGTTTTTATATACATTATGAGTATGTTATTTGTGTTTTTATATACAGACATATTTTTATTCAATAAAATAATTTATATCACTTTCCTGTTTTTCTTATTTGCCAATAATAAATATTTGACATGCTAAGTTTCATTCACCTAAGTCATTTTTAATAAACTTTTCTAGTTTGTTTCTTCGACTTTCTCTTTTTTAACATTTTTAGATCATTTCTACGTTATGTTATAAGTTTTACATTAAGCTAGTCTACTGTCAGGCTTTACAACATTATAGTTTTTCAGTTAACCTTCATCAAGCTCGAGTATATGTTTCAGTTTCTATGGAGACCAAGATGGAGTCTCACTTAATCCTTACTTAAATTCTCACGACTGTCCATACTTGAGCAATGTTATAATAAAATAGCTAAACTTGCAGAAAACTATAATGATAGAACATACTACTACCTAGCCCTCAGAAAAGTAAACTAGTTAAAAATAACATATTGCCTCACTCTTTCTAAGCTAACTGCAATACACAAAAGCCAGAAAATATCCCAGCCCTTAACAACTTAATACAACTCTAGTCCTCCTAATTGAATTGTATGCTCAAGAGAAAAATCACTATTCGATATAACAAAATCATCTAATGTGACTGGTGAGTCCCAATATTCAAATAGTGTAGCTAAACTAAGGGGCCACATTCCACTATCACTGAAATCCATTCAGAATGCAAACTCATTTAAAACACAGTTAAAACTTCAACTATGAAATCAGTGCATCTGCTCCTGTACATCTCCAGGATAAATACTACACATAGCTTTAGCTTGTAATATTGTCATATTGTCAAACCATTTCTCTTCATTTAGAATCCTATGCCCCACAACCAGCCTTCATTAATATCTGAATAGTTTTACTATCATCACATATACATAGGTTTGTGACAATGCTCACCCTCCACCTCTGTACTGCTAATATAAACTTATGAAAGCCATATAAATATACACACATATAAATACACACACACACACACACATATATATATATATATATATATATATATATATATATATATATATATATATACAAACACACACAAACACACACACACACACACACACACACACACACACACACACACACACACACACACACACACACACAGTGGATATAAAAAGTGTAGTTTTATGAAACCACAATAAATCAGTTCAAAACTTTTCTCACCTTTAATGTGACCTATAACCTGTACAATTCAATTGAAAAACAAACAAATCTGTTAGGGGAAAAATATAAAAAACAAAAAACATACAATATGCTGGTTGCATAAGTGGGCACACCCTTAAACTAATACTTTGTGGTGTGTGTGTGTGCACCCTTAAACTAATACTTTGTTGAAGCACCTTTTGATTTAATTACAGCAGGTACACACCTGCCATCAATTAAAGAGACTCTGATTAACCCCAAATAATGTTTAGCTGTCCTTATAGGATTTTCCTGACATTTAGTCAGTTGCCTGATACAGCAAAAGCCATGGTTCGCAGAGAACTTGCAAGGCATTAAAGTGATCTCATTGTTGAAAGGTATTAGTCAGGAGAAGGGTACAAAAAAATTTCCACAGCATTGGATATATCATGGAACATAGCGAGGACAGTCATCAAACAGTGAAGAAAATATGGGACAACAGTGACGTTGCAAAAAACTGGACATCCCTCCAAAATTGCCGAAAAGACAAGATGAAAACTGGTCAGGGAGACTGCCAAGAGACCTACAGCAACACTGAAGGAGCTGCAGGAATTTCTGGCAAGTACTGGTTGTGTACTACATGTGATAACAATCTTCCGTATTCTCCATATGTCTGGGCTATGGGGTAGGGTTGCAAATCGAAAGCCTTTTCTTACACAGAAAAACATCCAGGCCCAGCTAAAATTTACAAAACAATATATCAAGTCTACCAAAAGCATGTGGGAAAATATATTATGGTCTGAGGAGACCAAGGTTGAACTTTTTGGCCACAATTCCAAAAGGTACTTTTGACACAAAAACAACACTTCACATTACTAAAAGAATACCATCCCCACGGTGAAGCATGGTGGTGGCAGTATCATGCTTTGGGGTTGCTTTTCTTCAGCTGGAACTGGGGCTTTAGTCAAGGTAGAGGGAATTATGAACAGTTCCAAATACCAGTCACTTTTGGCCCAAAACCTTCAGGCATCTGCTAGAAAGCTGAAGATGAAGAGGAATTTCACCCTTCAACATGACAATGACCCCAAGCATACATCCAAATCAACAAAAGAATGGCTTCACCAGAAGAAAATTAAAGTTTTGGAATGGCCCAGACCTAAATCCAATAGAAAATCTGTGGGGTGACCTGAAGAGGGCTGTGCACAAGAGATGCCCTCACAATCTGACAGATTTGGAACACTTTTGCAATGAAGAGTGGGCAAATATTGCCAATTCAAGATGTGCTATGCTGACAGACTCCTACCCAAGAAGACAGAATGCTGTAATTAAACCAAAAGGTACTTCAACAAAGTAGTAGTTTAAGGGTGTGCACACTTATACAAACAGCTTATTGTAAGTTTTTTATTTTTTATATTTTTCTCCCAACAGTTTTGTTTTTTTTTCAATTAAATTGTACAGGTTATAGGTCGCATTAAAGGTGGGAAAAGTTTTGAAATTATTTATTGTGGTCTCATTTTTTTATATCACAAAAACCTGGCATTTTAACAGAGGTAAGCACACTTTTTATATCCAGTATATATATATATATATATATATATATATATATATATATATATATATATATATATGTGTGTGTGTGTGTGTGTGTGTGTGTGTGTGTGTGTGTGTATATGTAATTATCTATGAACCTGCTTCATACCTAATCTCTTAACTACAATATTAACATTTTCTGATGTTCCTAATTCCTTCTTCACCTTCATTTCTTTGATTTTCTAAGTACTAATTATACGACCTATTATCTAGTTGGGCTACAATTAATACATGACCAGCACTCACACAAAACGTATTACAAATAAACAACTGCAGACCAATTTCGGCATAAGCCTTCATCAATTATTAATAAAGGTACTCGCATCCCTCCCAAAATCCACAGGTAAACTAATCAAATAGACTCATTTATACCAGGCTGAAATAAAGCCCCTAACTTAATTCCTTCTTGCTTAGATCATCCTGCCACCCCAATTTGTTAAAACCAGTAAAAGACAGACTATCAATGGCAGTAATTGTAAAACTGGCTGTAGGATGTTTTATAATATGTTTGTATAATGCATTAGATGTCCTGCATTTTTTATGTCACTAATATACTCAAAAACCCATGTTTTAAATTGTCAGGACGTTTTGCCTACATAAAAGGCAGAACAGCCATAAGTAACTAAACAAATAACCCACTCCAATGAGCATGTATTCAAAGAATGATTATCAAAACCTGTGAAATATTGGCAGAGTAAAACTGTTTTGTCTTGGAAACCGCTTTATAAGCTGAACAATTACCACATGGAAAACATCCTTCCAATGAATTCCTTTTATTATAAAGTTTGCTGATATTATGGTTCCACCATGTGGGTTTGTTTCAGGGGCTTGCCCTATACTTGTTCCTAAGGAGTACAACTGTATGTATGCAGCTGTTTACATGCTGGTACAGTGTGGTGGTATACATTTCTGCATATTCAGTGGAGTTAAATGAATTTGGTGGGATTTTGAAGCTTGCCATAGTATTAGGAGCAGAAATTTCTAAAGGTACTTTGGGTGGAAGGGATATTTGATTTCAGTTCTATTTCTTTTATTATGTTTTATTAACTTTTTCTTTTTTGTTTCTTTTTTATTTATTTTTTTTCATTTTAGTTTTACTGGTTATATTTTTATTTAGTTATTATAATTAGAACTTGGCAATGAATGCAATGACAGTCATACCAATTTACTGAGGTTTGTTCAACCTAACTAACAAAGGTTACTGTAGAACTGCATGTTAGATTTTGTACTTCAAAAGCTTGCAGTAGTATACAGACACGGGATGAGTCTATTTCTGAGAAGAGCAACATTAATCAAAACCCTTATGAGACAGCAGCCTGGCTTGTAATGTGGCTTCTCTGTTGGAAGAAACATGCTGCTAACCAAAGTCCAGGTAGCAAACAGTCTGTCAGTTCTTGTCAGTACATGTGTGTAGTACAGTATTTCACAGTTAGTTTTCTACCCCTTCGGAAGCATTTCTTTCCATATTATATCACTTGTCAAAATCAGGAGCTAAAATTAGCTGTTAACACTAGGAAATCTTTTTTTTTCAAAAGGACTCATGGACACAGAATATGTACATTTCTAGATGTGTGATTCTAGGCAAACAGAAGATTAATATATCCTGGTGGTATGTGCACTGAAGGCAGCTTCTCATTTTACAACCTTTGAAAAACAGAACTCTACTAGCAAATGTACTTTTATTTTGCTCTGTCACCTCTGATTCAGTAATGCTAGACTTAAGAGATCAGTTGTTATGGCAGCAAACTTTCCAACACTGTCACACCTGAATGCACATCCTCGCTGTATTCATAACATGCACTGAGTCATCTGTTGAGTAACTTGTCTTCTGCACAGTGTCAAACCAACCGCAACTTCATGGATTTTGTAGTGATCTACCACCATGAAACATTGACTGTAAAGGATTTTGCAGGAACCTTCATTGCGTGACTTCTCCTTTGCTCTGTTTGTTGTGAGATTGCAGCACAATCAGTCATTTTTTTACTTATTTTTATTTATTTAACATTTGTTTACCAGGATAGTCTGGCTGGAGAACTGGTGTCCGTTTTCAGCGGAGTCCTGGGGAGAAAAGCTCCAGACATTACAGAAAGGACAAACCAAAGTAACAGGTCTTCAGCAAATCAAAAGACTTGGATGAGAAGCAGTCAGAATCCCAATAAAAAAAATATAGTCCAAGTCCACCATAAGACAAAAGTTTAATAACTCAGAATACAGACAGCATGAATAGCAAAACAAAGCTTTTGAGTAAAAAACTCTTCTTCAGTGTTACATAAAACTGTCCTAACCTAGCACAAGCATATATACAACAGCACAGCCAATTAAAATACAAACTCAATATTAGCAGCAACTGTGTGTGCTGCCAATGTTTCTATATTGGTAAGACAAATAAAATACTAAAGGAGAGAATAAGTGCACATTGTTCTGATATTCGTAGGAATGTTCTTACAAATGCTTTGGCTAAGCATGCAGCAACTGCTGGTGTTGAGCACAAATTTCAGTTCAGAATCTTGCAAGCAGTGCTTAAGAATAAAAATGGGGATGACAATAAACAAGACAGAACTGGTTGAATATAAATGGATTAATTTTTTTAGAGCTGATCATATGCCAGGTAAATAATAGTATGAAACCAATTTTAAAAGATGGACATGACAGAATATAAGCCTCAATAAGGCTTAGTTTTAAATGAAAAGTTTTTATAAGATGTGGGACACTTTAAAGATGTAATTGCTGCTAATATTGAGTTTGTATTTTAATTGGTTGTGCTGTTGTATATATGCTTGTGCTAGGTAGTATAATAGGAAACATAGTAGATGAAATCTATACAGAAGTATTACTCAGTGTAGTAGAACATATTATAACAAAGCATTTGCAGGACTTACCAGTATATACAATATGTACAGTAAGCCAAGGCCAAGTTGAGGTTATATATACACAAAATGTACAATAAGCCAGGTAGTAGCAATATATACATTATGCTCAGATATCATCAGTTGTTAGACAAGTTGGTGAGACCCAGAGCATAAGGGAATACCAGTGTACAGCAAATCATTACATACAGTACTTACTGCACACACATACACATGTACAGACACACACACACACACTCACACACACACACACACACACACACACACACACACACACACACACACACACACACACACATTCACATTTGTGCACAAGATATAGTTACATGTTTTAAAGGAATAGTTTAGTATTTTGGAACAAATATTAAGTAATATTATCTGATAAAGATAGATGGAATGTACCACTGATGTTAAATTCCTCACAGACATGGCTTACCTTTTTAAAAACTAACCAACTATAGCACATTTTCATGTTAGAGGTTCTGGCAAGATTTGAAAAATGTACCACTGCGACTTCCTTGACCGCAGCAGTCCATGTCCTCTGTTTCTTGAATGTATTTAGAGAGAACAATAAGGTTTAGATTCAATTACTGTGCATTTTAGGGTTCTGTTTGAAGGAAATTGTGAAGCAGTCCTGGTAAATGACTGGACAAAATGTAAACAGAGATGGTTGAGTTGTACCATGTAATTATACTAAAGTGTCTACACCCCTTTTTTAAATACTCATGCACCCATAATGCAACATTATCTCCAGAAACAAGGCAAAAACTAATGTTGAAAATGGTCCATCATAAGGACAGGTGGTTGGGATGCTTAACTGTATATCAGAACTAAGGTCTAACCAGAACTCAGGTGCACTTGTGCAGAGGAGCTGCAAGCAATTATTATCTGACATTGTTATAAGAACGGTTAAAAGATTGCTGATGGGCATCCTTTTCTTTTGTTTTTTAATTAGATGTCAGTGAAAACATGTTTACTGCAGGCACGTGCATAGAAAGGGTAATCCTCAAGACCCCAGTGGGCCTTGTCATACATACCTTTTTTAGCCGTCTGCTAAGAATGGCATAAAGTGGTCTTAGTTTTCTGAATGTCTGGAGTGAGACAAAGCCAATTGATTGGAAGAGGGTAGTCATCTGGGTACAGGTGGCTACCAAACTGTGGTTCAGAGTAAACGTAACCATGACATTGTGTCTTACTGAAATTTGAGTGCTAACCTTTAGTAGTATATTTTCAGCAAAGTGACGAGATGCATAAAGAATGCAGAAAGAAATGAGCAGGGGGATAATCAAAAAAAAAAAAAGAAGCAGATAAATGTAATCTTCTATGATACACTTATATTCATATTTGTGCAGAGGTTGAAATCTTAATCTTTGAAAAATAAATGCCGAATAGGAACAAGAAAAATAAATGTTCCTTGGAGGACACCACTGACCCCGACCGTTTTCCAGTGATTGTGACGGGTTAATTTCTACCTATTATGGGTTCTTTTTTATTCTGGGTTCTGTTTTATCTTGATTTTTACATTTGCATTTGCATGCCATTATGCGATGATGCCTGCTGTGGTGTGATTGTGAAGGCCTTAGCCAAGTCCAAATAGGCAGTGTAGCCAAGTCCATCAGTGTGATGCCTTGCTAGCCTAGTGACCGTCAAGAAGTCCTCAACCAGGTTTAAGAGGCAGGATTAGAGTTTAAAAAACCAAAACTGTGTGGATCTGTGGGACTGCAGATCACCAATGTCGCCATGATGTCGCCATTGATGAGTTCCATGATGATCCTTTCCATAGCTGATCATCATGGTCAAACTTATGTTACCTGTAGTTAGTTTGCCATCCCCCCTTTTCCCCTGTGGGACCTGTTGCCTTTGTGTCGCCAGTGTTCAGTATATCCTGTAGTGAGGCTAAGATTGAATAAAAGTTTCTAGAGGGGGCGTTTAGTTCATCTGAGTTCACGAACACTTAACCCGGGATACCATCGGGTCCCATAGATGCTGTGTTTTTTGCTTTGTTGAGTGCTGATTTCAAAGATCTCCAGCTTATCTTTCTGAACCAGAGACATTCCTAGATGAGCTGATTGAAACAACCTCTCCAATTTATTACAAGTCAGCCCAGGGGCCCTGTATCTGGTACTCTTCCCACGAGGGGCACCCAGTGGGCTTCCTCACTAGCTGCCAAAAAGCCTCAGCTAACTCCTCTCCGCCTAGAAAATGGGAGGCTGCAGTCTGAAATCCTCCAAGATTGCCTTACTCCTCACTCTATCACAGATGAAAAACCCAACAAACCTACAAAGGAATCTCATTTTAGTGACTTGCCCCTGCAATCTCATCCTTTCAGTCACTATACAAACTTGTTGTCATAAATGAGGATGAGGGCATAGCCTGACCTTTAAACCGAGAGCTTTGTTCCCTGAGTTAGCTCTCACTTTACCACCAGCATGACACACTACTGTCACTACTGCACCCACCTACTGGTCAGTCTTCTTATCCTTCTACCCTAATTCATGGACAAGGGTCCATAGTTCTTTAACCCCTCCAAGAGATCACTGCTTCCCACACCGACAGAGACCAATACACCTTTTTTTGTAAGAACCTTGACTTACATAAGTGTTAATATTTCTATCTCATTTCTGTTATACGGCTATCCACTTCAGTGCATGCTAGAGATCACAGTTAGTTGAGGACTAAACATTAATATCATCTATAAAGTGAAGATTCAACCCTCAGGTCCTCAAAATGAATACTTCTAAACCTTGGATGTACCTTGACATACTGACAAAACAAGCAAGGAAACAAGGCTCTTCATTGGTGGAGTCATAGTCCCACTTACCTATGAGAATAGTGATACAGTTCTCATTAACAAATGCAGACACCGAGTGCAAAGTAGTTGTGCTCCCTGGACTCTATAATACTGTAGCATGTTTCCAGGTCCACAAAACAAATGCAGACAATATTTTCAAATGTTTCTTACACTTCCAATATCTATGAAAGGATCTTTGTTGATCCACATTTTTGGACCAAGAACAAAATGTGAGTTTCTCCTCCTCAGTCAAAGGCTCAGCTATTGAACAACATCTGCTTTCCTGCAAACCTGTGGAAGCTTTCCCAGAAGCTGGATCCTTTTTGCTGGAAGTAGGGATGCTATTCCTCTTCAGCAATCCGGTACACTGCTCTCACTGTTTGGACAATACTGGTTAGACACCTTAACACAGAAACCATGAGAATATCTGAGCCTTACACATTGATAGCTATTTCATCTAGTCCTACAGCCTTTCCAGTGAAGAGACATTTAATTGCTTCAGTGGCCACCTCTGCAAAAATGGATCTAGTCTTACCAGTTGGTTTTGGCTCTGGCTTTTCATATAAGGCAGGTCCACTGTGACTCGGAGTTCATCAAAGTGTTATTTCTACTCCAACAATATCCCTGTTAGAGGTCAGTGTTTCTTCACCATTGGCAAAAACATACTGGGCAATTTCGTCTCTTCCACCCTCACTGAGTCAAAGATGGGTTTCCCACAGCCATTTTAATAGTATTTAAAAGTTATTGTCTATGACATTGCCAAATTCCTCCCACACCTGATTCTTCACTTTGGTGAGTGCCACATTTGCTGGCTTCCTTGTCCATCTGTACCTTTCAGGCAGATCCTTCGGAAATACCACCCTTATATCATTGCACAAAATGCTGCTTTCTTCAAATTCACAGCTTCTCTTAGTGTTAGAGTCCACATGGAATCCTGTAGATACCTTTGTTTATTTATTGCTCCAGGCAGCCATCAGAATATTTATTACTTAATCCTAAATGTTTTCCTCTCATGCGCACCCAATTTCACTTAAGGGGTGGAAATTAAATAGAGTGGCACAGGTTTGCCACTCAAATCCACAAGTGACAAAAGCCCACAAAAAGCCCAACTGCAAATAAAACCAGAATTTTTAAGATCCTTCCTCTTTCTCCCAGAATGAAGTGAGCAGGTACTGACCCCATCATTCCAATCCCTCCCCAATCAGCTCCTGTAGCTTGGAGTGCTAGTTAGTACCAGGTTAACTGGTCATAGTCTGGTCTTTATGCCTGTATGGTATACACTTAGATGAAAGAGTCTTGGGGTACCATCATGCATAGACTGCTGCCTTGCTTACTGAAGTCTTGAATAGAGTCCATTCAAGCTTTATATTCACAGCCTCCCACTGTGCATGACAGAAGGTCTTTAGGAGGTAAGACTTGAACTTCTGTGGCATAGAACATCTCTAAGTCATTCCATGGACATATTTACTACATGTCTGTCCAGTTTTCACAACTCATATCTGAAACAACCCACCACTAAATTAATATAGGTGCATAGAATATACAGCCTCAGGTTGTTGTGATGACTACAGAGTTGGTCACTAATCATTATTCCAGGATACTCAGAGAAAAAGCACATTTATGAGTAGCCTTGTCTTTGCCTGTGATAGTCATTACAGACAAACCATAACTAGCAGAGAAACCCAATAATATCTTTGGATGCATGATATAAAGGGATTGGGCCCTGATTATGAACCAGATGGCCTGCATTTGATGAAGCTCTCGGGCACTGGAGGAGCTGAGCAGGCAAAGGTGGAAAGGAGTGACATTTTAATGGCTTGTCCACTCTGGATTAGAGGACGGGATTTCTGCTTTTGACATGGCATGCCCACAGGGATTAGGCAGTGTCATAAACATGCAGCAGATTGCCAGTAAAAATGGAATAGAAGGATTACCTATAAAGTACTATTGTGTGTTGCTTTTGTTCTCAATAGTTCTGCCCAATTAGGGCATGCAAACAAATCCCTTGGTGTGCTGGGCTGTATATTGGACACTGGAGTAGTCCTAGCCTGGGGGTAGTACTGGGGACACTAACAGAAAAAATAACAATGGTAGTAGATTTAGAAGAGCTGATGGTCACCTGGAGGCTAAGCAAATGAGACAAATAAAAAGAGACAGAGATGATTCACCATGTATATCCTGATTAAGCATGCTGTTTTATCCAGGTATTTCCCTCCTGTTATCTATGTCATTCTGTATTTGACCCATTGAAATGTCCCAATGGATCTACAGAATTATCATCCATATCTTCTAGATGTACTGAAGCTGTCTTGTTGTCTACTGACACAAACTCTAAAAGTACAGCAGTCATTTGCGATTTTGTGATTATTCCCACACATACTTGGGGAGAGTTCCACAGGAGAGACCACCACTGTAAGTCTGTTTCTAGAAACGATGGTATGTGTAGAGGTAATAATAACTGTGTCTAGCTGGCACTTTCAACCATCATGTATGAGCTTTAAAATTTTCCCCAGGACTGTGGTGACATTACATATCCCAACAGCCACATTCCATTGCTACAACCATCTCCAATCTAATCTAACCCACTCATGTCTGCCACTTGCCAGCCTTCACAACAAAACCCTTCACATTTTACCTTGCTTGTTGAGAGCTCAGAAAGTGGTCCCATGCACCTTTTTCTGGTATAAGCCTGAATGGGAACTGTGTGGCTTGCCCAGCCACTGAGCTATTGCTATTAATTACTACCTTAGGCCAGGATCCAACATTGGGTCCAATAGCACTGTTCTGGATTAGATTCTCTGATTCTTTAAAAGATCCATTTCTTCATTGTAACCGCTTCACAAAAGAAAATATTAAAAAATAATATTTAGGGATTTGTTTTTGTGAAGCGGTTACAATGAAGAAAGTTAAGGAAAACACTAACATCTTCAAAACAGTTGATAAAATGTATAAAAAAGACAACATTTATAAAGCAAATGAAACCACACTTTGTGCAAGGCAGAAGATACTAATAAAGAAAGTGATAATAACAAAAACCCATACAGAAGTAAAAATAAACATTATTAAAAAGTAGGAGAACATCTCTAATTATCACACACAGGTCAGAAATGAACACAAGGTAACAGCAAGGAGGTGATGTGATGTGTAAAACCATTTGCACTGAATTTACAAAAAAATATCAGGCTAGAGTAACAAAGGTTACAAAAGAAGCACTTTGGGCAGACAGGATGAGTCCTTTCCCAAAACAGAGGACCAGGAGATAAAGAGAATAAAATGAACTGCTAAGTCAAACTGTGAACTCCAAAACAAGTAAGGAATATGACCTACTCTAGAGTCCATCATCATCATCATCATCATCAGATAAGGTACTATTTCACTAAAGTGTGTGTGGGGGGGGGGGTCTCCCCAAACTGAGGATCAGGAAGGTGAAAATCCCTGTTCTGGAGTTCTACAAAACATTTTCAAACAATAGTTGCCTGTTTTCTCAAAGTGTGATTCAAAAATTCATACAGGATCCTGCCTAGACATCAAAGGCCCAGGTCAGAGAAAACAGTCAGGGCTGATAGGCCCTACTTCCAGTTTCTAAAAGAATTAAAGAAAACAAGAACCCTCACTGTGTATCCCTTTTATGAATGAAGACTGCTAACATACATAAAGACAGAATATTAACAGTCGCAGTATATCTTTGCAAAGAATGGAAATATGAATGAGCAATATGAAGGCCAGATGAGGTGATCTCATTGAAAGGGCATGTTTTAAATGAAAAAAATGTCATCCACAAGTAAGAAGGAGCACATAACTGAGGCAGCATGGATTCACAATGGCAGCTGTACTCCTACCAACCCTAATAATATAGTTTTCTGATTTCTTAACATCAGTAGCAGAGTGAAGATAGGCAATGAATACCATTTGTCCGGAATTTAATATTATATAAAGCACTGTCCATTGTTACAGGTTACATGTTAGTTTAGTGGACAGTACAGAGGCTTGAGTAGCAGCCTAGGTCTCTCTGAATTGAGTGCCACTCTAAATGGAGACCGTTTGCCGAAAGGGATGGAATACTAGTGGGATACTACAGGCTTAATGTGAACACTTGTCTTTGTTGTCTTTGAATGTGATACAACAGAGTACTTGAAGGCATTCTGTATTAATTTAAGGACAGCGCAAGCCGCAAACATAAGCAACAGAGTCACATGGAAAGAATGCAAAGTGACTTGACAAAATAGACCCAAATGCAGTGAAGTGCAAAATAATGAATCTTGTTTATATAGTCATTTGTTTATTAATTTATTGCTTGTTGTATGGATAGCCATAATAGGATTTCCCTGGCATCTCTGTTAAAAGGAAGCCCAAAGAATACCAAGTATGTAGGTGATTTTCTGAGGGTCATGCGGCATGCAAACACGTGAGAAAAGGAAAGGTAAAAATCCAGGTCTTTACCTTATAACACATCACTGCTTGTTTTATTTATTAATTTGTTATCCAAGGATGCAAATACCTAAGGGATGAGTACATAATGTGGGCTGAGATTCCAGCAACAAAAAATGTAGCTGGGAAAGGACGATGTATCATTTCAGGTTACCTGTAAGGAGGTAGACAGTAGGAAAGAAGCAGTAAGGAAGGACTTGGGATTTCGGAATGCTTAGTGGAAGGAATTCATAATAAAAACCAGTAAAAATGTTATGATGGAACCAGTCATGAAGAAAATAACTTAAGTAGTACAGTGCAAACAGCAGAATACATATAAACACATCATACAACGTTGAACATAGGTGATGAAGAATATTACAAAAACATTCAAGTGCCTCAAGAAACTCAAAATGCTAAGATCACAGCATCTTCAAATGTTGTTAAAAGGAGGAAAAAGAATCTGATCATTTGGAAGCTTTGCGGATGTTAAGGGGCAGGTAAATATTTTTCTTAAGCAAAGTAGTGAGCACACTTCACGAAAAGGTAGTGGGGTCAAAAACAGCAACAAACTTCAAAATACAATGCAGAGACATAAACAATAAGTAATGGTAGAAGTAAGAAAGCACCTGTTTATTTATGATCAAAATGAATTGGTAGGCAGAAAAGTATATAATCATTATGGGCCAAATGTGCTTTATGCAGTACCATTTATTTCTGTGTTGGTAAGTTTAAACCCTGATGCAGATGTATGGTTGTAAGCTATTCTTTAAACTGCAGGGGGTTGCTGAAACAATCTAGCCCTTTAACCCACAAAGAAGAAAATGTAAAAATAATTTTAGGAATTCTATAGGTGTTTTCAAAAGGTACTAAAGTTAAAAAAAAAAAAAAACTGAATGGCCAAAAATGAGAAGCAACTATTTTTTCAGTTTACTCTTCTGGTGCACAGCAGTGACCTACTAAAACCAGAACTAAACTATACAGAACCAGTTTATAACAAAAAAAAAAAACAGAGGCCAAGAACCTGAAGGTTACACAAAACCAAAAATACAACCAAGTCCAAACCAGCTAAACAAAACTAAATTTTTTATATATTTTTTATTCTGAAAAAGTAATTTTTTTTTTATAATCGACAAAAATCACTAAAAAAATCAGACTTTGAATACTGCTGGACTGTGGCATTTAGGAATTCTGATTCTGCTTTCACAGCTACTTTAAAATCTTTAACTTAAGCCAGGAATTATAGTTAAATTTTCTGCACATAGCCTAGTAAATCTGTCACTACAAGAACTCTGTGCATGTTTAAAACTATTAAATGTCTTGAAACCTAAGCATTTTAGCAATTGTGTATGTTACCTCTAGCAATAACGTTAGTGTCATTAAATGCAGCTTGATTAAGACGCTGGATACTGCACATGTGGGAAGTGAAGTAACTTCCCTTCCATAATGCACTTAAAAATGGTATTTCTTCTTCTTCTTCTTCATTTTCTGCTTACAGAAAAAAATGTGTAGTTTGTCATTTAATTTTGCAAGGAAGCTTATTGTATTATAACTGTTATTTGATGGGGAAAGTACACAGGATTAATGCATTTTCACAATGGCTGTGACCAACAGTTTAAACCCACATGTTCCATATCATTATGTATTACAGAAGTACAATGCCATTTTTATAAAGCTTTATTAAAACAACAACAAAGACCTGAAGTGTAGCATTCTATCATTTGTATAACAATTGTACTTTAGGATGGTCAGTGTTCAAAACATCATGTTTCCATAACCACAGGAGCCATACAGATGCATCACATATTTCAATATTATATAACACATTGAGACCACCAAGATGGCTGCACACTGATTAGCAGCTTGACTTCAGCTCTCCCAGTGTGAAAACAGAAACTGAGAAAAAAAAAGCCAGTGATATTGTCATCTTGCATAAAATTTGGGTACTAGCTAGTAAGTACACTACCTGGATGCCAGCAAAAATGAAACTAAGAGAGCCTGACAGAAAATCAACTAGAAAAGTGAAGAGAAAACACTTAGTGGAAAGAATCCTGTAGCTGTGCAAAACACAGTTTAAGTTCTAGCTTGTTGGAAGAAATGGGTTCCAGTAATCTAGAGGAAAAATAAGTCAAATTTGCTCAGAGCTGATTAAAGTAAATGAAACACTGAAGGCGTATATAAATTCCAATAAAAAAGACTGTAAAAAATGGAAGAAGCTTTAAACTTACATTCAGATGAGCTGATAAAACTGCAAAAATCAGATGACAAAATGAAGAAAGGGCTGGCTGAGTATGAGACTGCTCAAGAAGAGCTGTTCAAAAAAATAGTAGAATTAGAGGACAGAGCATGTAGGAAAAATCTGAGATTTGCTGCAATACCACAGACACTTGAAGGAACAGACTGTATTAATATAGACTGTATGAAGGCACAAATAAGCAACTGGACTGGTATTCCACAGCAGTAACTGTTAATTGAAAGGGCATAACATGTGTATGCTCCAAATCTGATCATGAGAAAGCAGTCAAGACCTTTATTAGTAAAGATGAAACATACCAGCAGAAAGAGCTGATTCCTGGCAAAACTGTGGCAAAGGGGCAAAGTATTAAAATTCAGAGACAGAAGAGTATTTGTGAAAAATTATTATTTGCAGTACACCTGGCAAAAGAGAAACAACGTTATTCCAGTAACCAGGGAATGCTGAGAGGCAGATATGAGATTCAAGCTGCTGTATCCAGCTGTCTTCAAACTGTTCTTTTCCCTGGAGGATAAAAGTAATTTTTTAATGCAGAACAGGCTAAGGAGCAAAATCACAAGTTTGTTCAACAAAAAGTGAGCCATCAAGCAGGAGAGAACTCTGCTTCTCATTCTTCTAATAATAAAGCACACAGAAATACTTTGCCAGTAAAACCTTTTCCATTATTCCAAAAGAAAATGCTTGAGAGACAGAGAAAAGCACAGGAGTTGACCAGAATAATCAGCACAGTGGAACTGAACCAGAATCTGGAGTTGGGAGGTGGAAGTGAAAAGAAAGAAGACCAGCAACATAGACATTAGTGAATAAATATGAGGCTGCAAAGCATCAACCGCATTTGTGAAATATGGCTCTATAAGAGTAAGTGGAAAGAGTGGACGTTTGTTGACTTTGTTAAACTTGTGGGGAAGTGAAAAACAATTACATCACTTCAAGTCATTAATGTTTAGAAGGACTCGGAGGGGAGGGGAAGAAGAGGAGAAAAGGGTAACTTTAAATAAAACAATTTCTGTTTTTAACAGTATTTCTATGAAACTTTTCACAATATAAATTGCACATTTTACAATAAATTATTTTTAGTTGTTCTTGTATGAGATAAAGTTACTAACTTGGGGCTTTTGAGTATCTATCTACCTACTTGAGGCTCATAGCTCTCAACAACTTTGCTAAAGAATCAGGGACAAAACCAAAAATAAAAATGAGAAAAAAAAAAACAAAACTGTAACTAAGAGAGCCTGAAAGAAAATCAACTAGAAAAGGTGAAGAGAAAACACTTAGTGGGAAGAAAATTAATAGAACAACATATTTACTATGGATTTTCTGAACTATAAAAAGTATGAAACTCTAATGTCTGGCATTATTAGCAGACTGTAATCCTCAGGGATTTGCCAGAAATTCAACATGTTATGATGGATAAGACAAATATGAGGCAAAATCAAGGAAATTCTGCACATTTCTGGACAGATGAGAAGTATGGCTGTCAATGATACTTAGATGATGGTGTAGAATGGATCATCTCACTTGCTAGAACATTGCCATGGTTTGTAAGTGGCGCCTTCTAGCTGCTCTGCCCTTCCTCACTTCCCTTCTCCCATCCATCTGTCCCATGCCATATCTAACGCATTAGCTGAGTCACAGTCCACCACCTTTTCCAATAGCCCATGCAATACACTGAAATTCTACTCCATGAAGTAAACCTTTCTGAGGTTTGGGTTGCATTTGGTTCCCTCTATGTGCAGCAGATGCCCTCTCTTATTTCCACATTTTTCTCATCAATTATACCTTGTCATGAACTTATGGACCCTGACTATGTCCCTTATCTCTTTTCTTGCCTCGAGTGTATACAGTACACATGAGTTCAGCCTCCCTTCCAGTCCACCATCTCCTTAAATATGCTTGTCTCTGTCCACGTACCTTTACCAGTTATCTCACATTCCTGCAAAATACAGCCTCCATAACTAAAAACAGTATTGCAGGTTGTATCTACCCATTACCAGGTTGAGTAAGAGAGCAATCTTGTTGTCTTTGGAATCCACTCTTGTCAGGATAAATGCTGCCATCTGCTGATATTGGTTGCATCCTTTTCTTTCCACAGCTGATGGACCAACGATACCATTATCTCCGTACTATTTTCTTGTTCAGTCTTGTAGAGTTTAGTTTGTCTTACTCTGTATCTCATGAAGGGGTTACTGAATCCGATATGCAGTGCCTTGCTTTTGCCTGTTTTGAAGTTAAACTGTGAACTTGTTTCCGCTCTTGTTCTCTTGGCAGATTTATTAGCTCTTCCTCCATGTTCTTACCTCAATTTTATACTGTAGCCTTACTATGGAATTATCTATAGATAGTTTATTTCTATTTCAGGGTGTTCCAATGTGTCTGAAAAGACAATAAAGGATACCAGGCTCAGAACCAATCCATGTTGTGCATTGCTAACCACCATCCTTTTTCTCAACAGATCACTTTCAGTATAACCTTTTAAATTCTCCATCCCAGCCATCTTTCTAACCATTTCAGCATTTTATTTCCCATTCTTAAGCCTTAAAAGTTATTCAGCAGTGAGGAACCAAACTGAATTCCTTATGGAAATCAACCTAGACCACATAAACCATTATGTACCTATCCAGCTATACTGTAATTTGGGTATAAAATGCTGTAAAGATAAATTGGCAGTACCTTCTGCAATGAAGTCACCCTAGTTGGGTCAATGGAGCTTGGTGCACTCCAAAAATGCGTCCAACCTTTCCATTTCCTTCCATGTCATTAAGATTAGGATGGCTGTTCTGTAGTTTCCAGGACTGGTTCTGCTGCCCCCTTGTGGACAGGTGCCACAATTGCCTTCTTTCAGTCCTCTGGTATCTTTTGCGATTGCTGGACCTTAGTGGTCAATCTGGCACTGTTAAGCAGTCTTATTGATATAAAATCGATAACCCAGCTATTTAATGTAGAAATTTTAAAATACTTACACGTAATAAACGAAACACCATTTGTCCTGGTCCCCATCAATAAACAAATCACACTGAATGACATTTGATGACCTTTATTAAACTTCCATAACATAGCTTTGATAACCAACATTTATTAACTACAACTGAACACAGAATAACTGCTTTTAATCACAGCATAACATCCATGTAATGTTAATCAAGACAGCGTGACCTACTCATCCTGCCCCGTAAGCAGCATCCATACCTCTGCTTGCTTACCTTACTTATGAAGCAGCGTCCAAGACTCACTTCATATCCCATTTATTGAATTACCCATCCAACCTTTACTTATGAAACAGCATCTAAGACTCACTTCATACACCATTTATTGAATTAAAATTAAATTAAATTAAAATAAGCAGCATCCTTACCTCCACTTATTTATTTAACAAGCAGCCTACAGTTGCTCACTTTCCTTTCCCAAACCCTTGAAATAAACATCCAAACACCAGAGGGGGAACAGAAGAGGGCAAGCCTGTCCCTCTTCTCTGCCAACCAGGCTGTTCCCTCTTTTCCCTACCAAACTTCCCACCTAACTGCTCATTAAAAGGCATTAAGCCAAACATGATTTGGTGTATGGCATCTTCTCTGAGTAAACTGAATCCATGTTACCACCTCCCAGAGTCCTGTCACCTAAATAGCCAAAATAGCCAATTGCCTAAACAGCTGAAATTAAACCCTGATCCCTCTACAATGATAAACTAACAAACCATAACCTCATAACCTAACATAACCCCTGCATATTGAGTAAACTGTCTTTACCTAACCCCCAATCGTAGCTTCACAATGATTCCCATGTCATTACCTGCCAATTGCACCACCAACACTAAATCCACTCCAGGGACAACCTCACAAGCACAATGAATCACCAAACTCTAAAAAGCCCAATATCACCAGAAACAAAACACAGTCGGTGACAAGCCATCATGCCTAACCACAGCCCCTTTTTCCCCACAACAGACATCCTAAATGACCAAAATGCGATTTCCTTTTATAATGGATCACTTAACCAGTAATCCTGCCATCATACCCACTATCCATTATAAGGCAAGAAAGCATCTGGCAAGCAGCACCCCCCCCCCATTAATGACACCATTATATCCCTGAAGGAACAACCACATACCCTGTAGGCCAATGACCCTCCATATGCCAATGCCAACCCTTGCAACCTGCTTACCTTCACAATAGTCTGGGTCTGCCAGTCTTCACATTAACAAACCTATCCTTCTAGCATTGGAACCACCATCCAAAAGTTAGTAAATTATCATAACCCTATCCTCCATGAAAATGTAAAAATTACAGCTAAATCCTCCCTGACCAACTGGAGAAGCCCACCCTGTGTACAAGCCTGAACCAAATAACTCAACAACCTGTCCCACCAGTCTCCTACCCCCTGGTGGCTGCAACACAATTTGACCAAGCTAACACCCCTACCATTTACTTGACTTATAAAAGCTGCCCCAGAGTCCTGCAACAAGGTTCTAGTCCTGCTAACCCATCCTGACAACCAGCAAACCATTCCACTGTCATATCAACCAAGTAAACTGGCCATATTCTCTCTGACTTTCCCAACTAAAACTATGATCCCTGCTAAACTGAAACCCACACCAAACTCCCATAGGTTCATAGGTTCATAGGTTGGTGCTAGGCTATCGGCCCTAGGGCCTATACAAGCTTAGCCAAACAATTCCTTGGATATTTCTTCCCACAATATTTACTTCCCTGGACCCCTGTCTAGCAGGGTGACTGACGTGATCCGCAGGGTGCATTTCCTATCTCCCATCCAATCATCAAGGTTCCTTTTGAAGAGGGCCAAGGAGGAGCTCTGCTTGACATGTATGGGCAGTCTATTCCAGAGTATGGGGAGTCTCTGGTTCAGGAACCTATCCCTCCAGCATGTTTTTTTCATTGTGATGACAAGGTTAAGATCCCTGGAGCATGTGGCTCTGAGGGACTGGGATTTCTTTAAGTGGAGCATGTCCAACAGCTCAGGGTTTGACATGGCCTTGTATGTTAAGCAGAGATCGCCTTTGAGTAGATGATATGCCACAGAGTATAGCTGGATTTCCCCTTTAAAGCTTTCTTTTCAATGTGCCCTCTTACATCCAATAATGAATCAACCCTAAACATCTGCTAGGAGACCCCAAAAACCAAGCCTTGCTTAACAAACAGTAGTTCGCCTGTGCCCTCCTTACTTACCACTCCAGCCAAACAGCATGCATCACCTTCAGATCACTGACTGATGTGACTCTACGCACCTTTTCACGACCTCACTGCCCACCATTCCAGCTATAGGCACTATGTCCAATATAGCTCATCCCTCATTGATCTGTAAAAGAAAAGAAACTGTTACTACACTGCCATAAACCAAAATATCTTAATCTTAAGTGCTATCAAGGGGACCCACAGCCATATTCTGTCAACACTTTCCAAAGTATGAGCTAGGGCAACCCTTCTCTCCTCTAAATATATATATATAGCCTGCTTAACCTTCCCAATTGAAGTTATCAATAAGCCATAGGCCATTAGTATGTGCACCACATTCTACTCATCTGCCCCCTTACCTTGCAAGCAATGCCACAATTGAAGAGCTTTAGCGACAAACCTACCTCCCAACCTCTTAGCCCAGGTAATGTGAACAAAGCCCATACTTCTCCACTCCTTAGAGCAATAAGTGTTCACAGGCCCTAATTAACAAATGGGCCGATGTATCCTCTGGATGGTATATAGTAGGAAACTCAAAAGTGTCATTATTTTCCAGTGTCAATCTTTAATGCTTTGCCACTACTAGCCAAAGCCAGAAGTCTATGAAAACAAACCCCAGTTATGAAGTAACATCATCTCCACATTCTATGACAATATCTACAGTTGGAAGGCATGCCTCTGCCGCAATACACAGACCACTTTGAAGCCCCCCCACTTGTTTACTCGCCTTTTCCTTCCACTTGCTCTGTGCAATAATGACGTTTCTTAGGGATATGAGAGCCAAAACACAAATGGCAAAAAAAACCCTTCCTGAATGCAACTCTCCTTGATCCACCCTAAGTTCACCATGTTATGCAAATGGAACAAACATCAAGCAGAAACCCCAGAGAAGCTGCAACCATGACACAGTTGAATGGCATGTACATACCCCCAACTGTTACCCTACTGACGCCTCTGATGCATCAACTGCATTACCCATGCACAGCCAAAAATTTTCCCTAGTCCATCAATCCTTACATCACCATATCCTTTAATGCAATAACAATATGTGAGCAAAGCCAGAAGAATAGGAGAGGGAGTGACAAGAACCCAAGTAGTGACACCATGCAAATATTGCTCCCCAATCCTAGCAACCCAGTAATAACAGAAGTGCACTGTAGCACCCATAAGCATGACCTCAACCTGGACTGTGACATCAATAGGACTTGTTAGCAAGATAGCTTTGTGTCCCAGAGACTCCCCCGTCTGTGCAATGGCTTCCCTCTCCACCTTAAAGTACCCCATTATCTCTTTCAAGCACAACCTGGTTAACCGGATGGGAACCAGAAAATACACCCCTAGGATTCCAAATGCATCCCTGCTGGACTGGCTTGCCTTATGCCTAAACAGAGAACTGCTGAGGCTGTAGAAGTGACAGCAGATGACATAAAACTACCCACAACTATGAATCTCCATCCTGCACCATCCCCTTTCTATAGCCATAAGTCATCCCCTGATTATAGCCACTGCAATGGCCATAAGGAAGCAAAATCTTGTGTGACAAAGAGTGCAGCAACCACAATGACTGACTTAAGAGAACCCACGACACCCCATCTGCTCAGCCAGGAGCATTCCATTTCAACACAACAAAAGCACAATATCCATTCCAATGCAGGAACAGTGAGTCAGCAAAACATATTACTGCCGTCTTGCAATCCTAAATGACCCTACTACCTGCTGCATGTCTTCACCGACTACCAAACGTGCCCCAACAATGACAAAATGACCACCGCCAGCCACCAAAATGAACAGATTTACTTTCTCAAAGACTTCAGGTTTCTAAATACCATGACAGGAAGGACTCCATTCCTAAGTCAAAGTATGACTAAAATTTATGAATCTAGTATTGTTTCAGTCTTTGATGTTAGCCAATAGCACCCGCAATGTGCCCCGTAATGACTCCTTCTATAATCTGTATAAAGTTACATGCATCAGTAATATAGCTGCAATTCTATGAGACCCATTGCTCCTACTAGCCTTGGAACCACCTAGCTATCCTTCTTCCACAGATCTCTCTGCTTCAGAGTGAGGTGTAAAAAGCATTTCTTATATTTAGAACTCAGCAACTCAGCCCCGTTTCCCTTACAGCCTAACCCTACCTGCTTCTCTCCATATTTATACTTCTGCTATTGAAGAAACTAGCCATTAAGATCAATTTGCCGTGCTGTAAATTTATACCCAGAACCATAATATAATCCCCACAAAAAATAACCCTATAGCCTCGGTGCTCATTTCATTTTTTTTTTTTAATTTCCGTTACCGGTTCCATAGCTCCCCATAGCCGCAGAGGAAATGGAGCTGTCCTGATGCGAACACGGGGCCGTGACAAAATAAAACCAAGGCCCGAGGACCTCTCCCCCCCCCCCCTTTTTTTCTTTTATTTTTTTGTGTGCAGTAATAACAAATCCCAGCGCCTGCAGGTGCTAAGATTCCAGGTAACAGGATGGCCTGGTTAGATCTGACCACAAACTAATCACCTTTGAAATCCACATCCCTCCTACCCCCTGCACAAAGGTAACCACCATGAAAAACTTCTCCAAAGCTAACTTTGGGCACCTAAGAACAGAGGTGGCTAACTTCAAGGCACTCATGCAAATGGAGAATAGTTGCATGACAGCCGAATCATACACTAATGCACTGTACGAACACGTAGACAAATGCATGAATCTTATCATACCCAATAGAACCAAGATGCTCTCCTCCAAAAACAGGAAGCCAATCTGGTGGTCCCCTGCCATAAACAAACTCTACAACAGAAGGAGGAAACTGATGCAGAATAAGGTGAAGTCCCAAGACTGGAAAAGCTCCCTTATCAGCTTCAACAAAAAGTTGAGATCCTTCATCAAATCCTCTAAAGCTAGCTATGAAAACAGAATTGCAGCAGATAGCAAAGAAAACCACAAGGCCTTCTATAGTTATGTAAAGAATCTCCATGGCAATACCCAGATTTGCTCTGAGCTACTGTACAATGGTATCTCCTATATCGAGCCAACAGGTATTGCCAATATACTGGCCGACAGATTTAGTGCCAATTTTACCCCTCTCTCCCCTCCCAGAGGACCTATCACATGAACAGTAGATTGCCAGGCACCCAGTATTACTGCTGCACAGGTTAAAACAGCACTGTTTAAGGCAAATAATACAGCTTCTATGGGACCTGACAATATCCCTGACTGTGTTCTACATGATCTACAGAGTGAACTGGCACCTCACCTGTGTGCCCTGTTCAATCACAGCTTCAACTCAGACTTTGTCCCTACCAAATGGCGCACTGCTACAGTCATCCCTCTCCACAAAGGAGGAATAACTACAGACCCTGGGAACTATCGCCCCATTAGCCTGACGAGTCTGATATGCAAAGCTATGGAATGCATCATCATGGACCTAATAAACAAGGATATAAGGAATCTCTAAACTCTGGATCCCACACAGTTTGGTTTTGTGAAGGGTAGATCATGCCTGCTTAACTTGGCCGACTTCTTTGTGTCAGTCACCAGAGCTGTGGATGAAGGCAAGGTGGTTCACACAGCCTACCTTGATCTGGCCAAGGCCTTTGATACCATTCCCCAGAAAAACTCAATAAGCTAGGCATCAACCCCTATATCACTAGGTGGGTTGCAAACTGGCTCGTAGACAGAACCCACAGTGTGAAAGTAGCTGACTCCAAGTCAGACTGCCGACCAGTCATGAGTGGAGTCCCACAGGGTTCAGTCCCGGGAACTCTCCTGTTTGGTATATACTTCTCTGAAGTCCAGGCCAACACGAAGGGACTCTGGCTGACAAAGTTCACAGACAATTGCAAGTTGGGAGCTATTATTACTCCCCAAGTGATGTTGACATCCTACAGAAAGGCCTCAATGAGACCAACAACTGTTGTCAGAACCATGGCCTTAAGCTCAATGCCAAAAAATGTGTCATTATCCCTTTTGGGAAAAACCTGGTTCCCATGAATTACCACATTGATGTTAGTCCACTGAACAGATAAAGCGCTTTAAGAGATCTGGGAACACAGGTTGACAGCAACCTCTCTTTCAGCCACCACATTGCTACTGTGGTCAGAAAGTCCTTCAATGTGGCACGTCTCATTACTAAGGGTTTTGCATCCAGGAAGGAAGAAAGAGGTCATTGTCTCCATCTACTCTTCCCTCATTAGGCCAATCATCGAGTACAATGCCTCATTTGGCATGTACCTCACTAGACACCTGCAACAACTGGAGAGGACACAAAAGTACCTCACAAAGACGATTCTATGCCTTAAACACTTGTCCTATATGGACAGACTCAAAAAACTCCAACTATTCTCTGCCTCATATCGCCTACTCAGAGGTGATCTCTGCTTGACTTACAAAGCCATGTCTGACCCAGCTCTGTTAGAAATGCTACATCTAAAGAAGTCCCACTCCCTCTGCACCACATGCTCCAGAGACCTCAACCTCATTATCACAATCAACAGAACATGCTGGAGGGACAGGTTCATAACCCAGAGACTGCCCATGCTATGGAATAGACTCCCCATACATATCAAACAGAGCACCTCACTGGCCCTCTTTAAGAGAAATCTTGATGAGTGTATGGGAAATAGAAAATTCACCCCAGGGATCACTCCAGTGGCTCTACTTGACAGAGGCACTGGGAACTAAGGTCGGGTGGCATGATGCCAGGGTAATCCTATGGGCTAGGCTTGCAATGGCTCCAGGGCCATTAGCCTAGTACACACCTATGAACCTATGAACCTTACCTGAGTATGACCACTCCCCAACATTACCCCTTTCATCAAATCCAAGGCCTACCTGCTCCACAGCACCTACTGGTCATCAAGGACGTAATACTTGCCATAGCAAGTTCACACCAAAATGTGATTACTTACCCAGCTACACTTGTCTAAACCCCTTAAGCCCCTCCCCACCCTTACCTCATTTCCTCCCACACATTCCTCTTTCCATTTCACCCTTTCCATTCCCAACCCTCTAATTTCCACTAACGTTTTTATCCAAACCCCCTTCTGAAGACGTCCCTGGACAAATTGGTTTGTTACCAAACCTCATTTGTAAGTTGCAAAGCACTTTCATTCACTTTATTATTTGAACTTCATCAGAGCTAGTACAAAAAAGATGGGTTTTCAATTTTACATCAGTAACTTTGGTTAACAGTGTCAAATTAACCACTTGGGTCCTACAATTGCAGTTTGCTGTTTTTGGTTTTAAAGTTTATCCATTGCTGTTCACCTGTGATCATTCCCCTGGTATCTTTTTACTCTCCAATGAGCTAATAAGAACCTCAGTCAGTGGCTTGTTCAAAACATGTCCAGTTTTTTGAGAATTTGGGGAGGATAATCCACCTGACTCTTGAACCTTAGCCTCCCTCAATTTGCCCAGCTCTTATTCCACTCCTCTGAATCTGATCTCTTCATCTGTACATGACTCACCCCCTTCTCTCCTCCTTCTTTCTCATTTTGTTAAACCCTCCCTTGTCCCTTTGTGAAAACAGAGCCTAGGACATTGTTCAGCACCTCATCTTCTTCTCCATCTTCTTTTTTTCCTCCATCTTCCATTATGTCTTGACCATCACTGATTGTTTTGGTCTCCAAACCCTATAACAATTAAGTCCAAATTTCTTATGGGGCCATATTTTTCTCCACTCCCTGGCATGAGCTTGAGGATTATGGCCAACATCTGGCAAGAGTTAAGAGATTCTCTGGTTGCTGTTAACACCCCTTTTGTGTGCTAAAAAGCATGCTTCCCACAACACAGAATTTAGTATTTCACATGCCCATCATCTCAACTAGATTGCTTTACAGTCATTAGCAAAGTCATGCTGCCTGGATCAAATTTACATGGGTTGGCATTGCTGGCCCACCCCCAAATGTTTTCCTGTAGCAGGATTCTGCCAACACCCTCCCCAACATGGGTAAATTGACAATTGCAACTCAGTCTCATCCCTCCCCATTTAGCTGCTTCATCATTAAATAGTCTTAGACAAACCTTGGTCATTTGAAGTATAGTCAAGGCCAAAACCTCACCATCCTAAATGCAATAATGTCAGTCAGTTTGCCTACATCTGTTCTTTGATTTACCTTTTTTGATATGTTTCTAAAAAGAAAAACCTTCTTACCCCTGTTCCTCTCTTTCTGTGATTCCATTTTTACCTTGGTTTTATCTCTTTGGCCTCACTAATTGTCATGTTCCATGCCTCTGTATATTGCAGAAATTCCCTCACCTCCCTATTTCCATTTTCTGTATAACCTCTCCTTCTCTCTTATTATCTTTCCAAACCTCACTCTACAGCTGCATGTCTTTCCATCTCATCTTTACCTTGTGCTTTTATTCTGTCTCCTTCTTCAGTGTCACACCCATTTCATTCCTAAACCTCTCACTTACCTCATTTACATGCATGTTCTCCACTGAGCTATCTGAGCTAACTCACTCACTGATGTTCATTACAATTGTATTGCTTATCTGTCTGTCTGTCTTTTGATTACAACATGGTGGACCCTTTTCAGTTATGACCCTGGCTCTGGGAAGCAAGAAGAGGAAAACAGTCTTACATTTACAACACAATTGAATATTTATGTTAGTACAAGTATCGTGTGCATTATATTAAAGTGTTCAAGTCAAGAGAGCTACAAGTAGTAAATGTGTGATTTTAACCAGCATCCTTAAAGCAGGAGTATTCAAAAAGCGATCAGAAGATAATCTATTAAATTTTTCTTTAAGGCATTATAAATGTGATATGGTGTTTAAGATCTCATGCACTGTACATCAAGTTGGAGTATCTGTAGACATTTTAATCTAGTGCCTTTGTAGATGTAAGTACTAGAATGACATATTTTAATGTTTGCAATCAGAATTGTTTACTTACTTTGTGAATGAGTCATTGATTTCAGTGGCTGTAAAATAAGACATCAGGGGAATTACCCTTTTCAAGCAGTTCGGAAAATTATTTGAACAGTAAGTTGTTCTACAAATGAAAAACTGCATTCCCTCGAGGTGTGGTACCATTTCCAATATTTGTCAGTAAACCAAGAAGCAAATTCAAAAGCTAAACTAAATAAATATGCATTTCTTCATACTAGAAGCTCAAATACTGACAGCAATTTCTGTATGTGTACCTGCATCTGTCTGACTTTCTTTTCCTGCATTCTAAAGTAATGAGGTACTATAAAAATGGACTGAGGCATATGGGTCCTTATAACAAAGAATCAGAGTATGAAAGCATATCTGCATTTAGTTGCTACTAAACATTATATATGATCTGTTACACAAACAAGTGACAAATGCCTTAGATACGGCTGTAGCACATTGGTATAGTCCTCATCCTTAGTACTTTTCCAGTCTAAGAAATACTGCTAGTGAGCTGTGTTTTATTAAACCACCAGCAGAAAGAAACCTGGCAGAAATATCCATATACAGAGAACCTCCTTTATCAGTCCTGAAAAGCCCCCCTTTGTCATAACGTTTCCTCAACCTATCATTATGGACAGTTGGACTACCCTTGTTTCTCCTGCCACCCTTGTTGACTTCAGTCTCCTGAGGCAGTGTAGCAATTGCCTCATGTACACTGACAACCCTCTACTTATACCTCACTCTAGTACAGAGTACAAGAGATGTATCTACACCAAAAATCTTGAATTCCTTGCTCTCTCATACACTCGAAAAAGTAACACTGAAGAGGTTGTCACCCCACCCACCACTAATTATCCACATAGTACACATCAAACACATAAATTAACATACCTGAGGTTCTATCAAAAAACTTACTGAAACACCAGAGACTTCCAAAACACAAGACTACTACAACTAACACAACTAACGCAGTTCCCACAGCACCCATGACACACAGCAACACCAGTGTCTCACCTACCAAACCCATAAGGCATAAAACTCAAAAAACAAATGTTTGTTGTAATTGGAGACTCCGTAGTGAGACACACTGACATCCACTTATCAGGTTAGACAAGGAGAAAGTCACAGTCAGCTGCCTGTCTGGTGCCAGGATTCATCAGATCACGCAGGCCCTCAGGTCTCTCAGCAACAAGTATCATTATGACTCTGTCCCTGACTGGACTATATGAAGAGATACACAATTGAGCTCTGTGAGTATATGTCCCAGGCAGGTATGTCCCTAGCCTTGAGAAGCATATTACCCTCACCTTGAATGATGCCACAGTATAAACAAAAAATGATTGATTTCAATAATTGGCTTAGATTTTGGTGTCATTCAGATGGGATTCAGTTTCTATCAGACTGGGAGATCATGTCTGACAAACTTCACTCATTGCCAGAGATGGTTTGCACCTGGCACCACTAGGCTTTTGGCTGCAGGCAAATGCTCTTGCCTCCCCTATACTGCCTTTTTTAGGTGAGGTCTCAAAAACAAACTTACCAACGTGAAATTTACCAATCATAACAAAATAAGGGTTATGCTGCTAAACACTAGGAGCTTAAACCAAAAACTGCACACCCTGGAAGCACTTCTATCACTGGAAGATGTAGATGTCTGTGAAGTCACAGAAACCTGGTTCAAGACCTCAGAGAGTACCCCTACCTTGCAAGGCTACAATGCCTTTCACACCTTCAGACTGCAAAAAGAACATGTGGAAGCCAAAGGATGTGGTGTTTCTATCTACATTAGAAATAAAGTCACCTCCCATCTAGTTAGACTGGACAACTCCATAGAGTTACCCCAAGTTCAGGTTACTGTGGGCAAGACCTCCATTCAAGTCATAGCCAGTTATAGATCCCCCTCCATGGGTCATGATGCACATGAAGCCTACTTGACCAAACTGGAGTCAATACAAATATTGCCAAAAACTCTGGTTACAAGGGATTTCAATTATCCCACCATCAATTGGGAAACCTACTGTAGCCCTAACTCATTAGCGCAAAAGTTCCTTGACCTTGTTAACTCAAATGCCCTTGAATAAATTGTTTAAACCCAAACATACTAGATCTGGTCCTCACTAACATGACAAACAGATGCACTGCTGCAACTGTAAGACCCTCATTAGTTAAATCTGAACAAAATCAATCACATTCGAACTGGAACTAACACCAGAACTCACAAAGGGTGAAGTCAGAATAAAAAACTTCATCAAGGCAAACTATATCCTCCTAGGGGTAGGTATAAATGCATTCCAAGCCCCACCCCAGCTGGAAGTAGTAACTACACCAAAGCTAGAGCCCTGTACAATCACTTGCATAAGTGTATAGACTTGGCTTTTGCAGAGAGAATCAAAGCCAGAGGCCCAAGTAAAAACAAACCACACAGGACATCCAGCATCAACAAACTTTGCAACAAATACAAAAGGTTGCTGTCCAAGAAAAAAGTGAGGCCCCAACAATGGAAAAACACCCTCCTCAGCCTCAATAGGCAAATAAGACAACATGTCAAATCCTCTAAGGGCATCTTTGAGAAAAACCTAGTAAGCACAGCCAAAGATAACCATAAGGTCTTTTACAGATGTGTACGTAAGCCTAAAAGGTAGGACCCAAGCATGTGCTGAACTTGTAACTAATGGTATCACACTCACTGACCCTGCAGAGATCTCAAACCCACTAGCAGACAGACATGGTGAAAATTTCACTCCCTTATCCCTTTCAAACTTATCACAAACCTTGCACCCAACATGACCCTCACCCTACATATCTGAAGAGCAGCTCATTAAAGCCTTGTCCAATGCAAAAAACACAGTCTCTGTGGGACCAGACAGCATCCCTGGCTGTCTTCTAACAAGCTGAAACATGAACTAGCATCACCATTAAATACCCTATTCAATCATTGACTAACCACAGTGCTTTGTTCTTGTGGAATGGAGAACAGCAACAGTTACTCCCCTCCACAAATGTGGCTAAGTAACAGATCCACGGAATTATAGAACCAGAAGTCTGACTAGCCTCATCTGTATGGCCATGGAATGTATCATCATGGACCTCATTAATAAAGACATAGGCAACCTCCAAACCCTGGATCCAACCCAATTCAGCTTTGTCAAGAGCAGATCCTGCCTGTTAAACCTGATGGAGTTCTTCAAAAATGTGACCAAGACCATTGATGAGGGCAAATCTGTTCACACAGCATACCTTGACTTGGAAAAGGCTTTCGACACGATCCCATAATCAGGCATTACCAATAAACTTAGAAAACTGAATGTAAACCTTTTTCTTGTAAGATGGGCTGCCAACTGGCTCACAAAACAGACACAAACTGTCAAAGTAGGTGACTCCACATCAACCAGCAGACCTGTCACCAGTGAAGTGCCACAAGGGTCACTACTGGGCCCCCTACTGTTTCGTATATACTTCTCAGAAGTTCAGGTAAAAACTAAGGGGCTGGGGTTGACCAAGTTTGCAGACAGCTGCAAACTAGGTGCAATTACCGAATCTGAAAATGATGTCAGTACACTTCAGGAGGGTCTTACGCAGACCAATGACTGGTATCTTAGTCACGGTCTCCAACCGAATGCAAAGAAATGCATCATAATTCCCTTTGACAAAAACAATGCCCCTTCACACTATCAGTTCAACAACAATACCCTAAGTAACTATGAAGTGGTAAGGGATCTGGGATCACAAATTGACTGTGACCTTTGCACTATAGGATGGTACTGTTCTGTGAGCAGTCATAATCTGCCATGTCTTTTTAAAGCTGTCCCCTCTTTCGATATTAAGGTAGGTAAATCATCCTCTTCAGGCTAGCTGCAATGGACAACCAACATAAAATGGTGAAATTTATTACCTACACTGTCCATGGAGTTCTGCAAAACAACAGAAGAATGGAACATGCCAGTGTTGTCAAACAGCTTCACAACAAAGCCTCCATCTTAAGGGCTGTAAGTATTTGAGATCTCACTTGTGTGAAAGAACTGTCACTGCAGAACTCCCACTGGCTAAATCAGGAGCCCAGCTTGTTCAGAAGTATCTTCAGGGTATATACTACACGACACGACTATGGGAAAATAAAGATATTGCCAGTTTATATTTGAGGTAGAAACTTACAAGAAATCCCTAGCATTTCAGACTAAAACAGCTATTTTAAGGAGAAAAAAGAACAATTATGTGATTATATTTATTTATACTAAAATAAGTAATTCAAATTATTAAGGTTGATCAGTCAGTCAGTCGGATTATGGATAGCACAATATAGATAAATCCATTAATAGTTAACACTCCTGTTCAACTTGCTTGCTGCTCATCTAACAAATTAGCATCCAAGGCTGAGGTGATAATGCAGAAATTTTCTACAGGAGGATTCTGTACCATACTCCTTTCTTCAAGCTTCTGCTGTGATTTAAAGTCCTTAAAACCTAAATCAAGTAAAGCAAACATAGTCATCTGTTAAAAATGCTGTTGCCATCAAGACAGCATTTTAAAAATAAGGTGCCTTTCCTTGCTATGTACTGTGGATGGATTGGCTTTAATCTTCTAAGTAATCCAAATCTATCTAAAAATGGAGCACCGCTGTAGATGTTGATTTGCTTTAAAACTACATATTACAGACTGTCACGCACATACACACTTATATAAATATATGAATACTCATAGAGGTCAGGAGGTCTGAAACACCACTGACTGTTGACTCTTTTAGAATAAACTCGTGAGTCATTGGCAAGAAGACCGTAAACATACCTGTCTAAAGAACAATAGGTCAATAAGAAGTATTCAATATGCTGTCTTCCATAATAGCTGTCATTGTATGGAGACTAGCTTTGTAAGCTGCCTGCAGCATTTCTGTAGATTTGTAGCACATAAATATACATTTCCATTAAGGCAGTTATTCTGGCTTCCTCTCTTAAGTACTGTTACAGCTTTCTTACCAAAATTGTCTCAGCATTTTTACTGAAATAACATTTTGAACCTGCATCGTCTTGTATGTACCATTATTTTGTAAAAAGCTTCATACCTCTCAACCTCTTAAAGCAAGAAGTCTGGACAAAGCCATAAATAAAAGTGGTGCAAAGGCCCAAAATTAGGGACACTTTTTAAATATTGTTCTTACAAACTTAGAAAGTTTATAGAATAACAGGTTTTGCATTAGCATAAATTTTCTTTTTTTTTCTAAAACAACTTTATTAATTTAACATAAAACATATAAACAGTCTCATAAGTTTTAACAGAAAAAATGTTCACAGAAATCAACACAATGAAGAACAGATAATAACAACTAAAGTTTTTACAATGACACCCGCTACTTAAATCTCATTAAATAGAACAGTTATAACGGTCAAAATTATTTATCCAAAAATAACATATTCTATGTAGTTATAACTCTCCGATTTCCAAGCTGGGAACGTCTTCTCTTGGTCAAGGGTGACTCGACCAATAGGAATACAGGGAAACGCTTCAGAGATGGGACAAAGAGCATTTCCTCCTGATTCAACTGTAAATAGTAGCCTGAGAGCTGGTGCACACCCTTCACAACTAACCGAAGCAGGCAGCAGCTTTTTTGGCCTAGGAACAGTGGAAAACCACCCTCCAGCTAACAACAAAGTGTGTGGAGCAGGAAATACATCTGATGTAGCTGCTATTAATAATCGTCAACAAGAAGGTAAAGTTAACATCGATCATTTTAAACATAATGTCTGTTCAACTAAGTCTACTGAAATGCCATTAGTACCTGGCGTTGTAGAGATAGATACTGAAGTTGATGTTCTCACTTCTGAACAGTGTATGCCTTCACCTTCTGCTTTTAACGATGCAGCCGTTTCTCTTAACAATAGTTTAAACAAAAATAGCACTTGTAACAGTAATGCTGCAGCAGTATTTTCAAATGACACTGACAATGACTTTACTGCTCAAAATGTTGTTAATGTGCAAAGTGCTCAGAACTCAGCTAATGATTTTAATATTGAAATAATTACACCGATACAAACTGCTAATTAACCTGTAGTTAAACCGAAAATGTTTCCTTTCAACAACAGTAATTCAGTAAACATAGGGTCAAAAGACAAAAAGAATGCTGAATGTCTGCGTAAGTCAGCGTTTTTTTTGGACAAGGCTCTGCCTATGAGGCAGGATGTACACAAGAGCAGGTCCAGAAGTCGCAGGAGATGGGGAAGGATAGAATCCAACCCCACATCTCAGAGCAGAGGCCCGAACACACGGGCTCGCAGATAAATGACTTGGTCTTTAACCTATCTTCTGTTGCTCTTACCAAAGAGGAACTCTCGGTCCTGAATAAAGGACTATCCTTCATACCAGCTTGTGGCATGAATTTAGTTGATACCATCCTAGACATTAATTTGTTTGCCAGGAATACAATGTTGAAAGTTATCTATGATGATAACAATGGGAATAATGTTGACAGATGCATTTTTAAGAAACCAAGTTGCTTTGTTCCTAATAATTCCCCTGCTATGAATGTCTTTGTAAAAATGTGTGAAGATGAATGGCTACTTTGAAATCTAGTAATAGTTTTTACAATTTGACTATTAAAGAGAATGAGGATCTATGAACACTAATTAATACAGAATTGTTAGTTATTAGACCTGCAGACAAGGGGGGTGGAATTGTTGTGTTTGATACTGAAAATTATATGGATAGGATGTTTAACATGCTTCATGATGAAAAAGTGTACATCATATTACAGAAATTTCAGGTTAATGATATTATCAACAGACTGAATTTCTGTTTATATGATTTGCTCATGACTAACCAAATAAACTACAATCTTTTCAACTATTTTAGTGTAGAACATCCGACTGTACCAACAATTTATGGTCTTCCAAAAGTGCATAAAGATCCACAAAATCCCCCACTTCGACCTATTGTATCAGGAAGAGGTTGGCTCACAGAGCCAATGTCTATATATGTAGAAAAACAGCTAAGATTTGTGTTGAATAAGGTAACTACTGTCCTCCATGACAGCAAACAGTTCTTAGAACATCTTTATGACTGAGCTGAAACTCAACAAGCTGTAGGTTTAACTGATGTTATCTTTATTACATTGGATGTGAACTCTTTGTTCACGGTTATTCCCAACGATGAAGGGATTGAGAATGTCAGGCAGTTTCTTACCAAGGAGAGCAACTTCAGCAATACCAAAACCAATATGATATGTGCACTTCTAGACTTGATTCTAGAGAATAATGTTTTTTTGTTTGAAAGAGAGTTTTTTCTTCAGAAAGTGGGAGTTGCTATGGGCACGGCATGTGCCAACACATATGCCAATATTGTTTTGGCCCAATGGGAGAAAGAAATGGTTTTTACCTCCATGTACAAGCAGCACATTACGTTTTATAAACATTTTGTGGATGATATCTTCTTTGCTTGGCATGGTGATGAGACACAATTAGATACATATGTTAGGTTCCTTGATAACACAACTGGGTACCTATCCTTCTCCCTTAGTCGCTCCAAAGGTGAAATCAGCTTTCTGGATGTAACTGTGAGTAAAAATATGTTTGGTAATACCTCGACCAGAATACATAGGAAGGATTGTAGGAAGAACAACATTCTTCACCGCTCCAGTATGCATCCCAGACACATTACTAAGAATATAGTTAAGAACCAAGTCTTACACTGCAAGAGATTACATACAGACAGGGAAGAATTAATGGAAGCCATGAGTCTTCTCACTACAGAGTTTGTTGAGAGAGGATATAAGAAGTCTGATATTGACAGAGCGATAGTGGAAGTAGATTCATATGAAAGTTACAAAACCAAACCCTACTATTCAGATGAGCATCTAGTGAATGCACTCCCAGAAAGGCAGATCTCCTCAACATCCGTGAATAGGCTATGTCTTACTTTTTCTAATGATGTCAACAAGACATGTGACATCATTAAAAAGAACTGGCCCAATCTCCTTACTGACCCTGAAATCAGTCGTGTTGTTGGTTCTATACCCAGTTTTAGTTTCAAAAATTGCAAGAATTTGAAAAAGAAACTTTGTTACAAATAGAAGAAAATATGTGGCAGGTTTGTCTCACAGCGTAGAGGGACTTTTTTTTGTAAAAATTGCAGAATTTGTAATAGTATTTGGTCTACTTGCATGATTTTACACCCTGTGCATCAGAAGCCTGTAGAGTTCTTATTTTATTCAGATTGCTCTACTAAAAACATTGTGTATTTTGCTAAGTGTAATCTCTGTAGTGCATTCTACATTGGTAAAACCAATAGAACTTTACAGGAAAGGGTAATGGACCATCTTAATGATATTAGGAACAGCAAGCTTACTAATGCACTAGCCAAACATGTTTTAGATTGTGGAGACCAGCACAAATTTAAATTTTTGGTTTTGCAGAAAATGAATGTGAGTTTTAGAGAAGGTGACATTAACAATGAAACTGAATATGCTGAATTAAGATGGATAGTGGAATTTAAGGCATACTTCTCACCTGGTCTTAACAGTGCTGCGTCCTTAAAATCTCTCTTGAAAAAAAAGAGGTTTGCTTCACTGATTTTTAAAGAATTTTTATTGGTTGTTGGTTTTATTTAAACCTTGCGTGCTAATTTATTTGTGCATTAAGGTCTGATGAAGTGGATTGCCTCGAAAGCGCTTACTTAACTTTGTGTTTTGGAATAAATTTAAAGTATTTTATTCTCCAATGTACAAGTCCCTTTACTCATACTTATCATCAGAAAATAGTTATATTTGAGAAGATATATCAGAATTAAGTTCTAGTCCTCCTATGTTTTTATTTTTTCTTATGTCATTAGTCCAGGGTTCCGTTATTAGGGTAAATAGTAAAGGAGAAAGGGGGCATCCTTGTTTGGTTCCTTTTACAATAAGTATGTTAGGAGATATTGATGAGCCTATCTTAATATATGCTAGAGCTCCTTTATATAGATGTTCTAGTAAATCAATAACATTTTTTGAGAAATTAAAGCATTCAAGAAGTATAAACAAATAATCCCAGTTTATTGTCTCCCTCTATCCATCAATCCCAGTTTATTGAGTCAAAAGCGGAATTTATGTCTAAACTATAAATTTTCTGAAGGGTATGAAATCTGAAACTCAAATGTCTGTCATTATTTTCTAAATTCAGTCTTTAATGATTTGTCACTAATTTGCCAGAAAACTAAAATTTTATGAAAAACAGAACAGAAATATGAGGCAAAAATGTGGGCATTCTGCAAAAATCTGTACAGTTGAGAGGTATGAGAAAGCTTCCTTTATTTTACAACCTGTATTTTATCTTTACTTCATTTCTCTTTGTAATGGACCACTGTCACCAATGAATGGCTGAGGTCATGGCTGAAAAGGTTATTTGAACCACCCCATTTACTCAATTACAAAAATTAATACATAAGTTAATGTATAGCGTGTGTGTGTGTGTGTGTGTGTGTGTGTGTGTGTGTGTGTGTGTGTGTGTGTGTGTGTGTGTGTGTGTGTGTGCACGTGCATGTGTGTGTGTGTGTGTGTGTGTGTGTGTGTGTGTGTGTGTGTGTGTGTGTGTGTCTGTTATGTGTATATGTGTTTTGCTGGTTTAGGGAACACATTTCATGATGAAAGTTTTCATAATTTGAACTTCTTCATAATACAGTCCCCAATATTCCATGTAGACAAATTTTTCTTTTTTTTTACATAAAAGTAATGTTTACCACTGACGCCAATGGGCAGACACAGTGGCCAAAGATTTTGATGAGTAGGAATTTAGGTGGCTTGTGGAGGTTTTTATGAACAGATTGCTTTGTGAGTGGTTTTCTCCTGTAGTTTAGGAGGGCAGATTTAGTATTTTCTATTTGTTGTAGTGGTAGTTCTTTTTTTATTAGCATTTGGTAGTTTTTAAGTTTTGTTCTGCTTCAATTACTTTATGTTATATGTATAGATTTTCTGTGTACAATGTGCTCTTGTTACACTGTAGTAAATGATCAGCATGGTCCATGTTTCATTTTCTTAGTTGAGTTAATATTTTATGTTAAGCTAAATATAAGTTTGGGGTGAGGGGATAGTTTAGGTGTGTTTTGGGGAGTCTATGTCTGTGTTTTGTGCTTGCAATGTGGAACGTTTTGTTTCAGTTTTTCACAAGTACAGTAAATACAGCAGGTTTAAGGGAATTTTAGTAGCTTTGATGATATGCCAGAAGTCTAGATAAATGAAATATGTGGTGGTCAGAAAACAGGTATTTTGGTTCTAGGCTAAGAGCGTAGCTGAAGAATAAAACACTGACACTGTGTACCACGCACACACAAACCTCTCATATATATATATATATATATATATATATATATATACATATGTATATGTGTGTGTGTGTGTGCATGTGTGTGTGTGTGTGTGTGTGTGTGTGTGTGTGTGTGTGTGTGTGTGTGTGTGTGTGTGTGTGAGGGTCGGTGCTGGTGAGTTTCACCACTGCAAAAAAAAAAAAGTGATATTTTTGCTATTTCTGACTGTTTGTATGGTTGAGCGAAAGGTTGAAAGTTTTGTAATTCAGCATTTTTGCTGTTTAACTTATGACTTTATTTGCAATGGTGATGGACAGGTTGACAGACGAGATCAGACAGGAGTCCTCGTGGACTATAATGTTTGCAGATGACATTGTGATCTGTAGTGAGAGTAGGGAACAGGTGGAGGAGACCCTGGAGAGATGGAGATATGCTCTAGAGAGAAGAGGAATGAAGGTCAGCTGGACTAAGACAGAATATATGTGTGTGAATGAGAGGGAGGATAGAGGTACGGTGAGGATGCAAGGAGTAGAGGTGGCAAAGGTGGATGAGTTTAAATATTTGGGATCAATAGTTCAGAGTAATGGTGAGTGCGGACGAGAGGTGAAGAAGAGAGTACAGGCAGGATGGATTGGGTGGAGAAGAGTGTCAGGAGTGATTTGTGACAGACTAGTACCAGGAAGAGTGAAAGGGAAGGTCTACAAGAGGGTAGTGAGACCAGCTATGTTATATGGGTTGGAGACAGTGGCACTGACAAAAAAGCAGAAGTTAGAGCTGGATGTGGCAGAGTTAAAGATGTTAAGATTTACACTGGGTGTGACGAGGGTGGACAGGATTAGGAATAAGTATTTTAAAGGGTCAGCCCAGGTTGGAAGGTTTGAAGACAAAGCCAGAGAGGCAAGATTACATTGTTTTGGACATGTGCTGAGGAGGGATACAGAGTATATTGGGAAAAAGATGCTAAGGATGAAGCTGCCAGGTAACAGGATAAGAGGAAGGCTTAAGATAAGGTTTATGGATGTGGTGAGAGAGGACATGCAGGTGGTTGGTGTGACAGAGCAAGATGCAGATGACAAGAAGAAATGGAAACAGATGATCCACTGTGGTGACCCCTAACGGGAACAGCCGAAAGAAGATGATGATGATGATGATATCTATACATATATATATATGTATATATATATATATATATACACACACACACACACACACATGTATATATATATATATATATATATATATATATATATATATATATATATATGAGATCCGTGCAGATGTTCAAAGTTTCACTACTTCAAAACCCACTTCACCCAGTCTACTTGTTCGAAGTAGTGAAACTTCGAACATTGACTTCGGCAGTCACACTACAGCACGGAATGGGGATATTCCCTTTTCCCCGCTGTAGTGCAATCTCAGAGTTGGTGTATTTAAGTAGGGGGGGGTGCAGGGGAGCTTGCCCCCCTGCAACAACATGTTTTATTATTTTTTTTGGGGGTTGACCGGGGAATTAGACTTCAGCTAAAGTGCACTTTCGTTGAAGTGAACTTTTACTGAAGTGTGGGTCTCCTGCTCTATTTTGAAGAAGTGCACTTTCGATGTAGAGCAATAGACCTATAAATATATATATATATATATATATATATATATATATATATATATATATATATATATATATATATATATATATATATATATATATATATATATATATATATATATATATATATATATACATATATATATATATATATATATATATATATATATATATATATATATATACATATATATATGGGTCTACTTTGACCTATCAAATTTTCAGTTCATCGAAACTGACTTAGCCGACCCCTAAAGTAAACACATCTGAATGCACAGATGATCAGAATCCCCAAACTGCCTTCACTGAAAAAAAAATGCCTGAAAAAAACAAAAACAATTTTTCAAGTGTTGTTGTAGGCAAGCAAGCCCCCCTGCACCTCCACACCCCCTCAACTTATATATACCAACTCCACTGTTGCATCAACTATTATAAGGGATAAGGGGGGACTTCCCCTGAAAATGACATCACTGTGGACAGAACTCATCAACAGTAATGTCCAATGGAGGAACTCCAGTTGTCATTGAGTTGAACCTCAGGCGACTGAAACTCAAAGTTCAATCTTCGTCCACCAATAGGGCAACAACATATATATATATATATATATATATATATATATATATATATACATACACACACACACACACACACACACACACACACACACACACACACACACACACACACACACACACACACACCATTATCCCATTACCTCACCGTAAATCATCATCAGTGAGACTACCTCATATTGAAGAACACCTTTTGGCAGGTCTACTTCATACCCTTGAAATCCGAATCGAGTGACACATAAAGAGCGAACCACGGATACATCGAACGTACTAAAGTGCAAAAATGTAAACCTCGAACCGTCATAGTCGGCCAACCCACCACCTGCAACACACTACCTACCTAAACACAATAAAAAAAACACATACATACATACATACACTAACCAAATCCCTACTTCTAACCCTAAATTAAAGCACCACAGTCCTACTGCCAACCCTACACTAACCCCACATACACAACTGTCTATGCACTATTCTTAACCCCTCCCTAACCCTAAGGTCCATAACTACTGCACACTTCCCCAACGGAGCTATACCCAAACAAACTAAATATTCCACACACACACTTAACAAAACCCTACACTAAACCTTACATACATTACCTACACAAAACCTTACATAACCTACCTACCTATGCACTTACTTTAACCCCTCCCTAACCCTGAGGTCCGTAACTATCGCACACTTACCTTATGGAGCTATACCGTAGACAGGCCAACTATGCGATTTTCGGGTTTCGTTTGTTCAACATATTCGCAGTTCACTCTTTCCATGTCACGATTCGGATTTGGGTTTTACTGCTTTTGAAAGCTTAAAATAGACCCCCTTTTGGCCACTATATCCCTTCTGCTACTTTGAACTAATTTATCTTTGAACAAGTGGAATTTGAGTGCCATGTGATCATTGTTGAAGCGAACCCTCACAAATCAAAATAACCCAACAATCCAGGTTAAAGACACATCAACTAATAATCCACAGAAAAAAGAAGAACCGAGGTCCAGATCCACTCAGAAATACTGTTTATTGAGCGCTTTCATCTCTCTAATGGAAACTTACAGAAAAAAGAAGAACCAAGGTCCAGATCCACTCAGAAATACTGTTTATTGAGTGCTTTCATCTCTCTAATGGAAACTTCCTCAAATCCATTAGAGAGATGAAAGTGCTCAATAAACAGTATTTTTGAGTGGATCTGGACCTCGGTTCTTCTTTTTTCTGTGGATTATATCCCAACAATCTCTTAGCCACATCTCTGCAATTTCTTTTGCCTAGTAAAACACTCTTTAATGACCATGAAGTTTTCAAACTCAAGAAATTACAGCTAGTCTCCTCATATGATTGCTTATCAACTTTTCTCTCTCAATAGCTTAGGGGCTCTGCATTTTTATTCAAGAGTATAAATCTGGCTTCAAGACATGTTTAGTCTAATCAAGTTTTAGTACTAAATGCTAGTTACTGTACACAGATCTGAAACTGCTGTGTATACAATATTGTCTTTCTCTTTTACTGCTTTAGGCTAACTAAAAGAAACCTTCCATGAAATGCTAGATTGTACCAGAAGCAGTTAGGTGAGCTAGGTCTGTTTCTGCAGATGATACCACAATGGTGATTTAACAGTTCTGCAGTGGGAAAGCTGTGAGAGCAGCTGAGATCCAGCTGGAAATGTAGAAGGTAGTGGACATTGTTGAGGTGTCATGATTAGCACACCTTTTTAGTACTGCATGGAAGGTTGGGACAGTGCCTCCTGACAGACAACCTGAGATAGTCTCCCACATTTTCAAAAGAAGACAAAGGAAGTGTTTCGGTTACAGAAGAATTACACCCTCACTTTCATTCTAGACTGCATCCAATAGGTGATCTTGTGATTCAGAAAAGACAGTGTAATTCCATCCTGACTGTGGAACAGTGGATCCACTTTTTGTCCATATAGGGATATTGGGCAGCTTATGGAAGTTTGCCAAAGCTGTTTCTATGTTCTGTGGTTTAGAAAAGGAATGTGACCACTTGCCTCAGAATGCCCTGTGGAAGGTGCCACAATACCAAAGTTTACTATGGCTACATAAAGTTCAGTCCTTGCCTTTGGGGAGTGAGAGTTTGACTGCATTCCCTGTATTAAGGCAAATATATTCAAGGTGGGTGTGGTACTCCATCAAAGAAGTGCCTTTTTTATCCTTTAGTTTCAGATTTTCTTGGGATGGTTAGAAGGGTAGAAACAAGATCCGAACAGCATCTAGCCTGGGAATGTGAGGACTGCATTGTTTTTGTTTGCAGAGGATGATGTTCTCCTAGCATCAGATGACCATGGTTTCTTGCATGCAGTGGAATGGTTTGTTGCACAGTGTGAACTGGCTAAGGTGAAACACCACAGCACCACCCAATCTGACATCATGGTTTTCTTTCCAAGGTGACCCGTGTCTAAAGAGTAGCTCAGGTACTTGGTGGATAAGGTGTGGGGGAAGGGTGGAGTGTCAAAGCATGGCCGTCTTGCCTTTTACTGGATGTCTGGAATACATACTATCTTGGATGTTTGGAAGGGACACTACCCTAGATGTTTGGAGGACATATCCTAGATGCTTAGAGGACATTCTATCCTGGATGTTTGCAGGACATACTATCCTGGATGTTTGGAGGGCGTACTATCCTGGATACTTGTAGAGCATACTATCATAGCTGTTTAGATGATATACTATTCTGGATGTGTGGAGGACATACTATCCTAGATGTTTCGAGGACATACTGTCCTGGATGCTTGGAGGACATACAATGCTGGATGTTTGGAGGACACACTATCCTAGATATTTGGAGGATGTACTATCCTGGATGTTTGGAGGACATACTATCCTGGATGTTTGGAGGGCGTACTATCCTGGATGTTTGGAGGACATACTGTCCTGGATGTTTGGAAGGCATACTATCCTGGATGTTTGGAGGACATACCATCCTGGAGGCTTGGAGGATATACTGTCCTGGAATGTTTGAGGGCATACTATCCTAGATGTTTGGAGAATGTACTATCCTAGATGTTTGGAGGACATACTGTCCTGGAGGCTTGGAGGATATACTATCCTGGATGCTTGGAGGATGTACTACCACTTCTTTACATCAACCTAGTGTTCCTTGATCTATAGACTTGGGCTATTGACATTGTGGGAACTGAGAGTTGTGGTAACATGTAGTCAAGCAATGAACACCTGATGGAGTTGTAACTAGGTGACACTGGTGAACCACAATTATGTTTAATTTCATTGAAGTCTAAATAATAAGACTTTAGTGATATAGCTACATTAGTGAAATAAACAAAGAAAACAAGCCCCTTAACTGAATGTATTCATTGCTAGCCAATTGATGTTTTTGTTGTTGCTTTACAGAGTTTTGCAGACAGAGCTGAGAAAAATCGCCCTACCACAAGCTAGTATCTGTCTGCTAAAGATGAAGCCTCATTTCTTTAAAATTTTTATAAACTCATGCCGAATCTTTATCAAAGCCGACATCCAATACCATTCAGAAAATCACTTTAGAAGGTTAAAAGTGAAATTCTTTCTAAGTGTGCTGAAAGTAATGCATTTAAAGTAAAAAGTAATTTTGATTAAAGTCAGAAAGTCCACTGCTGATATTAGCAGTAATTATGGAAGGCTTTTTCAGTGATTATATTTAAAAATGTAGTCAGATGGTTATGTTATAATGCCTGAGACCACTTCTCCGAGCTGTCTTGTAAATGAAACAGTCATTTAATTTCTGAGGCAAGCTAACTGCAAGTGCTATTAAAGTAACACTGGAGAAAGCAATAAACAAAGTTATATAGACTTTAATATAGTCAGTTTATGTTCTTTAGAGAAAAACTTGCTATTTCAGAAAGTCCATCTGTGTGTGTGTGTGTGTGTGTGTGTGTGTGTGTGTGTGTGTGTGTGTGTGTGTGTGTGTGTGTGTGTGTGTGTGTGTGTGTGTGTGTGCATTTCAGCAATTTTCTGTGAGGCACACTTACTTGTGTGAAAACATGGTACCACATTTAAGTGAGACAGTTCTATCAGAGCTCTCAACAGGATATCAGTTGGGCTCTGGACATTTGTTTTCATTCTCCACTTTGGTTAACCTAACTAAACTGTGGAAACACCAGTACCTTTGAGTACATTCTGAGAGTGGCAGCGAATTGTACATTGCTTCTAATATAGGTTTCACCTGGTTGCCTAGTGACATTTCTACAAGAATTCTTTGATATCATCATTCATCAGTGCAAGACTACCCAAGATGGTTACCCAGGGGTTATTTTCATGCTGTGTAAAACATGAATAAGATGACCTCATCACAGAAGAGTTAAATAATATGTGCAAGTTAGGACTCCCTCAGGCTACCATCTCTGCCACATACATATATGACCACTCAATGGACTTGGTGTTAAACCAGTGAGATGGTGGTGGGGCTGGACTACTAAGTGCTGGGCCTCATCCTGAAAAGATCTACAACTGAGTTTGTCCAATTTAGTGAATACTGAAATATTACTAATGGTAATGCAATACTCTCAAAGAACTGGCTCATCTTGGGGGTCAGTATGGGATAACGTTTGCTAATCTGGATTTTGTAATTCAGCCTGTAATGTGTATGAAGCTACAGCATTATGTGAAGTCACTTCTGTGAATAGTGTGATACAGACATTGGTACAATCATGAGCTCAGTGAGCTACACCAGCAGGGATGAAGGCGGGAAAAAGCATGTGGAAGAGACACTCCTGCTTAGACTTAAATGTACTTGGAATACCATTATGTAGTTTACCATTCTGAAATCTCACCAAAAATGGGCAGTGTTCATGTGTTATGAAATCACTTGGCTATGCACTTTCAAGTGGATTACAGGCTATGCAGCCATATCTCCTTAACCATTCACAAAGTTTATTCAATCTTCTCCCAATGTGGGGAAACTGCACAATTCTTTGTAGCTCCAGTTGCCAAAATAAAGAACTTTCATCTCCCAAAATGCAACCTTTGTTTAATTCACTGTTTTTATATGGATTACCCAGAGTTCTTTGATAAGGTCATGTATGCTCTTTCAGGTCTGCATCCAGCACAATGTGGGGTGGATCTTGCACCTAGAACACAATTCTGTCCCAAATTTCAGATGTAGTAATATGTCAAGTTGATACATTAAAAAAGGCATTTATTTCTCCTGTTTCAAAGAAGCCTTCTTTACATCCAAACACCATTGAAAAACAATAATCTCTTTACCTATCTTTCCTTTTCCCAATTCAATTCAGAACCTGCCCTTGTCATGACCCCACCTAATCTTCCTTCCCTTTATGTACCCTGAAAAGGATCATACTTAGTACCTCATTACGCCTCTCTCTTCAATGTGTCTACTATTCATTTGCATAATTTTATACAAACAAAAAAATTTATTGTTGACCTGTTGAACTATATCAATGTAAAATTATGTTACTTAGCTTCTTTTTAATGCGACTTTAACTATATGCATGTAACCCAACATATGTGAATCCTTTTGCTATAACTGCTATTATATCAATATTGTTTAAAATTGTACTTGTTTAAAAATGTACTACTGGAGCTTTTCTCCTCAGGTCTCCACTGAAAATGGGCCACAAGCCCAGTTGGACAAACCCAGTTAACAAATGTCAATAAATAAATAAATAAATACATTTTTTGAGAAATGCTGTTGTGAAGGTTATATACATGCATTGTTCTTTTCATACCTTGCATTTCACTGGTTCATCATTAGGCCGGCAACCTCGAGGACCCTTAAAAGCCTAGCTGCATACCCCAAAAATTTTACATGGAGGTGGGGGAGAGTGTGTTGTTAGGGAGGTAGGATAATGCTTTTCTTATTATGACCTGTTGCTGTGGTTTTAGATCCTAACACAGGGCTAAGACTTCTCGTCTTTGGGTAGTTACTGACCTCTTCATGGCAGGTGATCAAAAATGATACTCAGTCCTAGTGCACAGGGCATCTCTTGAGCACAGAATATTGGTGGAATAGCTATGCACCCCCTGTGCTTAATTCATTTCATCATACCATTTGGCTTACCTCTCATCACTTGAATCACACCTCCACTACCATGATGCAATTCTCCTAAGGATTTCAGAAGGCAGTTAGTCTGGCTACAGCACATGAAAAATTCCATGGACAAGCTAATAACTGGCACTCCCCATGCCAGTCATATTATACCTGCACTACGGAACTGCACTTGTTGCCAGTTGCTGTTATGTCTTTGTTAAAAGAAAAAAAATCATAGTACTAACATTTTTGACCTTAAGCAGTCTGAGTTCTTTATGACTGACATAGATTCTGGGCCACAAGTAAGTACCCAGTGAGGCCACATAGATCATCAGGTGAGTGGTTGTTGTTTTTTCCCAGGACTTGGTTGAAGGCCTCATGTAGATACCTTTTTTTCTATCTTGACCCCATCTTGTGGAATCAACTACCATCTCTGATACAGGACTGCAGTACTGAGATCTTAATTTGAAGGTACCCTAAATGCCACCTTTCTTGGACATTCTTTGTATAGTTCACACACAGAGCTTGTCCTAAAACACAAATGTTTATTTATTCACTGTTTATGCTTTTATTTTATGTATGCTTTATGAATGTCACAATCAGGTGTTATAACTAAACTGTTTTAATTGTATATTATGATGCCTATGTTTAAACACTTTAATAAATTGCTCAATAAAAAAAGTACAGTTAAGTAAAATCTTACCAAGACCTCGATGCTTTGCCAAAGATGGCATGCATCTGTCACCCCCTGGGCTTCCCGATACTAGCCAAGGCAATTCCCACCCCTGTAGTGCCTTTTTTAGGTGGTGTTCCAAAGACTAAATTACCACTGTAACAGCTGCAAACAAATGCAATCTGAGGGTCATGCTGCTCAACACTAGAAGACTAAATGTCAAAATGCACTCACTGAAAGCACTCCTTAAAATGGAGAACATCGACATTTGTGCTGTAACAGAGACCTGGTTCAAGGCAGCAGAAACCACCCCTGTACTACCAGGCTATAACTCATTCCACACCTTTCGGCCCCAGAACTTGGACCGAAGCTCCAAAGGCGGTGGTGTTTCCATATTCATAAAGGATGTGCACACACCCAGACTGGTAGGCCAACATAATGCATCAGAGATACTTTAGGTGCAGCTAACATTGGGTAAGGCAGCGATTTAGGCCATAGCCTCTTATAGGTCCCCAACCATGTCCCAAGACTCACACTCCACATTCCTGAGCACCCTGGAGAATATTAGGGTCCAACCTAACACTCTCATACTGGGCAACTTCAACTACCCTTCCATTAACTGGGAAAATTACTCATGTACCAATACACTTGCGCAATGTTTCCTGGAATTCATTAATTCCAATGTACTGGACCGAATCCTTCTTACCCTCACTAGAGGTAGCAACATCCTTGACCCAGTGATTACTAACATTGGCGATCATTGCTGTACACCAGTAGTCAGCTCCTCCCTGATTAGATCTGACTACAAACTAATCATCTTGGAACCCCCCCCCCCCTCCCCACACCACCAGCAAAGGTAACTGCCATGAAAAACTTCTCCAAAGCTAACTTTGGGCTCCTAAAAACAGAGGTGGCTAACTTAACAGCACCTATGCAAATGGAGAATAGTTTCATGACCACTGAATCATACACCAATGCACTGTACAAACACGTACACAAATGCATGGATCTAGCCATACCCAATAGAACCAAGGTTCTCTCCTTCAAAAAAAGAAAGCCAATCTGGTGGTCTGCTGCCATAAACAAACTCTGCAACAAAAGGAGGAAACTGATGTGGAATAAGGTGAAGTCCCAAGACTGGAAAAACTCCCTTATCAGCATCAACAAATAGTTGAAATCCCTCATCAAATCCTCTAAAGCTAACTATGAAAAAAATTGCAGCAGATAGTAAAGACAACCACAAGGCCTTCTATAGTTATGTAAAGAATGTCCACGGCAATACCCCGATTTGCTCTGAGTTACTGCACAATGGTACCTCATATACCGAGCCAACAGATATTGCCAATATACTGGCCAACAGATTCAGTGCCAACTTTACCCCTCCCCCCCCCAAAGGACCAATCACAATACCAGAAGATTGCCAGGCACCCAGTATTACTGTTGCACAGGTTAAAACAGCACTGTCCAAGGCCAAGAATGCAGCTTCTATGGGACCTGACAATATCCCTGGCTGTATTCTACATGAACTGGCACCTCACATGTGTGCCCTTTTCAATCACAGCCTCACCTCAGGCTTTGTCCCTACCGAATGGCGCACTTCTATAGTCATCCCTCTCCACAAACGAGGAGCAACTATAGACCTTGGGAACTATCGCCCCATTAGCCAGACAAGTCTGATATGCAAAGCTGTGGAACGCATCATCATGGACCTAATAAAGAAGGATATAAAGAATCTCCAAACTCTGGATCCCACACAGTTTGGTTTTGTGAAGGGTAGATTATGCGTGCTCAACTTGGTCGACTTCTTTCAGTCAGTCAACAGAGCTGTGGATAAAGGCAAGGTGGTTCATACAGCCTACCTTGATCTGGCCAAGGCCTTTGACACCATCCCCCACTCAGGAATCATAGAAAAACTCACTAAGCTGGGCATCAACCCCTATACCACTAGACAGGTTGCAAACTGGCTCACAGATAGAACCCACAGTGTGAAAGTAGCTTTGCATCCAGGAAGAAAGAGGTCATTGTCTCCCTCCACTCTTCCCTCATTAGGCCAATCATCGAATACAATGCCCCGTTTGGCATGTACCTCACTAGATACCTGCAACAAAGAGGATCCTAGGCTTTAAACATTTGTCCTATATGGATAGACTCAAAAAACTCCAACTATTCCCTGTCTCATAATGCCTACTTAGAGGCGATCTCTGCTTGACTTACAAAGCCGTGTCTGACCCAGCTCTGTTAGAAATGCTACATCTAAAGAAATTCCAATCCCTCCACACCACACACTCCAGAGAACTCAGCCTCATTATTACAATCAACAGAACGTGCTGGAGGGACAGGTTCATAACCCAGACACTGCCCATGCTATGGAATAAGCTTCTTATACATGTCAAACAGAGCACCTCACTGCCTCTCTTCAAGAGAAATCTCAGTGTGTGGATGGAAAATAGAAAATTCACCCCGGGAATCACTCCAGTGGGTCTACTCGACAGAGGTACTGGGAACTAAGGTCGAGTGGCATGATGCCAGGATAATCCTATGGGCTAGGCTTGTAAAAGCTCCAGGGCCATTAGTCTAGTACACACCTACAAACCTATGAACCTATGCAGGGAACATATGGTGATGTTCAGCATACCTTTTAAATTCAGAAGTGTTTGGAAGACTGGCCGGACGTTGGGCTTACATGGCAGGGAATCTCTATATTGTTAAGAATACTGCAGCAGTGAATGTAAGGACATCACATGTTTACATATGTCTGCATGTGCTGAATCTTTAAAATATTCAAAAGACAATGAACTGCATCATAGCCCTCTTATAGGGCAGTACCTGAGGAAAAAAGCAACTCGAGCCAAAGACATCAACTGTCACTGGTTTTTGGAGAACATTTATGATTTTACCTCAGAAGTTTGATCTGTTCTTCCTTAAACTCTCTGATTTTGTGGCAGAAACATGATGGTTACAGTAAGCATATAGTGCCAGACATTACAGGGAATAACTGTGAGTTTTAAGAATTGCTTTAGGTTAACGTTGAGATTATCTTTGGTCTGAACATTATCAAGAGGTATACATGAGAGGTTTAACTGTACGTAACAGCATTGCCCTTATCTCTGTATCATTCCATGGACCCTCTTTTGTCAGTTAGCTTTGTGGCCCTGTGTTATTTCTCATAAGTATGATTTAGTCAGACCCCTAACAACATTGTTCAGTTTCAGCCTCCATACAGCTTTTGTAAAAAGCGAATGTAGAACAGCTACAGTTATTCCCCTGCGTAAAGGAGGACCTTCTGCAAACCCAGGCAATTACAGACTCAAAAGTCTGACTAGCCTCATATGCAAAGCCACGGAAAAACTTATCATGGAACTAATCAATCAGGATATAGGGAACTTCCAAACAGTGGACCTATCTCAGAATCGATTCATCAAGGGCAGGTCATGTTTACTTTTTTTGAAAAGATCACGAAAGCAAAATGGTACACACAGTATACCTTGACCTGCCAAAAATTATGACAAAATTCCCCACTCATGCATAGTAGAAAATCTAAATAAACTGGGAATAAACCCTTATGTCACCCTCTACAGCCAACAGGCTCACCAATAGGATGCAGAAATTAAAATAGAAGAAGATATCTCCACAAAATTACCAGTCACCAGTGGAGTCCTGAGGCTTCTGTGCAGTGACCTCTCCTGTTTGGCATCTACTTTTTTGTAATAAAAGCCAATACCAAGGGTCTCTGGCTGACTAAGTTTGCAGATCACTGCAAGCTAGGAGCAGTCATTGAATCCCCAAATGACTTAGCCATCCTGCAAGGTTTGTCCCAAATAAATAACTATTGCCAAAATATGGACTGAAACTAAATGCCAAAAATGCATTATTGTAAACTTTGGGAAGTCATTTATCCCAGGGAACTACCACATTGACAGCATGCCCCTAAGAGTTGACCCAATTGTTTGGGATTTGAGAACTTATGTGGACAATGGCCTGACATTTCACCAACGTGTGTCCATTGTAAGAAAGTCTGTCTATATTGCACAGGTTATAAACAAAGGCACTGTGGCTAGATATAGGGATGTCATTGTTCCCCTTTACTCTATCCTCATTAGGTCAGTCATTGAAAATAATGACCCTTTGGCATGTATTTGTCCAGACATATACAACAACTGGAATGTCAACAGAATACCTTACTAAAAAGACACAAGGCCTAAACAACATGTCCTACATGGACCGACTCAAAGCCCTGTCACTATACTCGGTATCTCCCAGTCGGCTACTAAATAACCTGTCTGGCATACAAGACATCCTCCAGTCCAATACAGATGGATATACTGCACATCAGCAAGTCAAATATCATCAGAAATATTTGGTCCAGGGATCTAAACCTCTAGTGCAACATCAACAGAACAGTTTGAGGGGACAGGCATATCTCGGAGAGGACACCATTGCTCTGGAACACACTCTCCGTCCACATATCTATCTATCCTAACATCATCACAATCTCACCTTTCCCCTAAAGGAACAACATCTTTCAACAATGCAGAAATTCTAATTGGAACCCTACAAATTAATAAAATACAACAAATATGCATTGTTGAACTTTATATACCCCCAGGAAAAACATCCAAACTATAGAAAATATCTTCTCCTGGATGTCAGAAAACATTAGCAATGAAAGTATAATTACGGGAGATATCAATATCCAACTGGCAAGATCTGATGATTGACTCCCCTACTAATAGCATTAATCTCTATGGTCATACCCAACTTGTTACCAATGACACCCGTAAGCATAACAGCAATACCCCAGGTGCAACTCTTGACTGGATACTAGTTTCTAATCCTGACAAATACTCAAATCCCTACACTCCACCCAATACTCTTAGTGACCATCTGCCCATATTCATATATAAATCCACACCACAAACTGCAACAACTCACACATACAAAACCACCAGAAATATCAGGAACTTTGACCAACAAAGTTTTAATGAAATCCTAAAACACACTAACTGGAATCCACTTAAAACACTACCACTAGAAGATGCCCATGAATATTTCAACAATGTATTTCTAAATACTCTCGCCAGCCTAGGCCCCCTCCGCACCAAAAGAATACAACTAACCAGGCTGCCTGCCTAACAAAGAATACCAAACAACATTTACAACATAGAGATAAAGCCTGGAAGGAATGGTGCAATAACAAATCTGATACTAACTTAATGAAATATAAACAGTTACGAAGCAAAGCAGAAAAGCTAGTGAACTTAGACAAAAAAAAACTACTTTTCAAACAATTAGCAAACCACAAGAAAACCCAAGGCGATTTTGGAAATCCATCTTAAACCTCCTTACCCGAGGCTCTAAACATACTCCAAGACCATGCCCTGTCAAAACTCCCTCAAAGATAGCCAACCTGTTAATCCCACTGCTGCAGCTACCTCAAGCCCCAACTCTGACCCCCCTCCATCCTTATCTCATGACTCTGGTGCAAACAAAAAAAAACATTCACCTCCTCAACCAACTAGCACTACATCTTCTATCCCCTGTTCTCTTAAACTTGTCCCTACCTATCTCATTCAAAAACTACTTCAAAAACTAAAACCATGCTCCCTCTCCTCTGATAAACTCCCCCCAAATGCTTAAAACTTGCAGCAGAAGCCATAGCATATCCTGTCAGCATCCTTATAAATCACTCCATTAGAGTCCAGTGTCTCTAACCTCTGGAAAACATCTATCAACACCCCATTTACATAAAGGGAGCAACTCCAGTGAACTATCCAGTTATCAACCCATCTCCATCCCCTCTCCTTTTTCCAAACTCCTGGAAAAATGCATACATAGGCAATTGCTTCAATATCTCATCCAAGGCAAACTACTTACACCTATTCAGCATGGTTTTCACCCATCACACAGCACCACCACTGTGTCCAAATCCATTGACTTTGGTAATATCATCTCTGTATTATTACTAGACTTATCAAAGGCATTTGATACAGTGTCCCACAACAAACTTCTTCATCAGCTATCCATTGTAGTCTGCACCCCACCATCCCTCGAATGGTTTACAAGCTACCTATCCAATCACCAACAATGCATTAAATGGCAAAATAAACTATCCCATATTTCAAGCCAACACAGCTGGGGTACCACAAGGGTCCATACTTGGAACCTCTCTCTTCAAAGTTTTCACCAACAACCTCCATATCTCATCGCCCCTTAGCTCCATTATCCAATACGCAGATGACACTCCCATAATTCCCTCCACTAATAACATGCAAAATCTCCAGCAACTCACCAAAACCACCTCCACCTCAATAGAAACATGGCCGAGAGAAGATGAGTTACTCCTAAATCCTAAAAAAAAAAAACTCTTGCTTTTCTCGGCAAAGCTAAACTCTTCTGACTTTAAAGCATTTTTTCAGGATAACACAGAAATTTAAACAGTTCTTACAGCTAAGCTATTAGGCATTATCATAGACGACAAAGTAAATTTTGAACACCACATCTGCAATATCATTAAAAAACACACACATCAAACTAGGAACACTCTATAGACAAAAAAATTTCTTGGATAATTCCACCAGAAAAAACATAGACAACAACTATTTGCTTCCCTCTCTCTTATATGCAGCCCCCTTATACACCAATTTACAATCTTCTCTTAAAAACAAGCTCCAGTCCTGCTACCATAAAATTGCCAAATTTGCCACTGGCTACTCTTACCATTCCCATCACTGCCTGGCTCTGAAAGAATTAAACCGGCTCGAACTCACACACAAACCACAGACACACACACACACACACACACACACACACACACACACACACACACACACACACACACACACACAGACCTACTTCAGCTGTCTTATTCACATAAAATTATATATACACCTGATAGCCGCCAATCCCTCAAATCCATCCTTAAACCCTACATCCCTACCAGAGCACTCCACTCTGATAACAAACAACTCCTAACCATCTACATTCCAAACAAAAGAGCTGGACAGTGACTATTCTCTCATGCTACCGTCAAGCTCTGGAACTCTCTGCCAACAGACATTACTACCATTGAGTGCTTTAACAACTTCAAACACACCCTAAAAACACATTTTCTTTGTAATCAGACCTGCCCCTGCTCTTTCCTTAACAGGTGAACTTCATTCACTCTCTAGGGCCTTTCCTTTCTACATTTGGAGATCCCTAGATCATGAATTTCATCCACTAACCTTACCATATCGAACTAAGAAACTTTATGTATTTCAACACCCTTAAATATTCCCATCCTACTCCATAAATCTTCTAAGCATATGCTTGCTTCTAATATTCTGACACTCTGCCTGACCCTCACTTTTTACCTTAATCCTACCTGATTAAAAAAAAAAGTTTGCAATCTACCACATTACTTTTATTTAGTATTGCCTATCTAGTACTTGTTTTATTATTGTATATACCTCACTGTACTTACTTAGTATTCATCACTTATTAAATGTGCTTTAATACTTGCTGTTTTCTTGTTCATGTGCAGTGTCTTAATTTTCATGAATCATTTGGAGCTTTACTCCCTGGCTTCCACTGAAAATGGGCTCCTGACCCAGTTGGATTTCCCGGTAAACAAATGTTAAATAAATTAAATAAAATAAATAAATAAAGCAAAGTTCAGCTCTGTCCATATTCAAGTGCAACTTGGGTTCCTATCACGTAGTTGAACTTTTACAAGTTCGAACCTCATATGGTCAAGATCATTAGTTCGAATTTGTAAATGTTTGAGTGTTTCAATGGAAATCTCCATAAGCAGAGGTTTCTATTTTGTTCAATGGGGTGCGATCTCGGAGTTGGTATATTTAAGTAGCGGGGGGTGGGGGCTGCAGGGTGGCCTGCCCCCCCCCTGTTTAAAACAGTTTATTTTGCTTTCCGTTGTTTTTTTTTTATCCATAGTTGAAGTTTTGTAACTTCGAACATAATGGTTTGAACATTACGTGTTCGAAGTTATAAGACTTCGACTATGTGATATAGACCCGTGCAACTTGGAAATGTGGGTGAGAAATAGAAAATTTAATCCAGTACTGTCCCCTGGACAGAGGCAGCTCCTAAATCCTTTATCCTATGCATGGGTCCCCCTCATCTTGCCTGCGGTATGACCACAGTTCTTCTCATTAGTGGTAATATCTATTTATTGATCATGGGATGGGTAAGGCCAGTCTCTAACCACATGGTATAATTTAATTCAAGCACAAAAAGGGAAATTGGCTAGGCTTAAACTGTCCCACAAGGGCAGTTAGCCTAGTACTTACCTATGATCCTATATTGTCATATTATATTGTTCTCTTTGTACTTACCTATGATCCTATATTGTTATATTATATTGTTCTCTTTGTACTTACCTATGATCCTATATTGTCATATTATATTGTTCTCTTTGTACTTACATATGATCCTATATTGTCATATTATATTGTTCTCTTTGTACTTACCTATGATCCTATATTGTCATATTATATTGTTCTCTTTGTACTTACCTATGATCCTATATTGTCATATTATATTGTTCTCTTTGTACTTACCTATGATCCTATATTGTTATATTATACTGTTCTCTTTGTACTTACCTATGATCCTATATTGTCATATTATATTGTTCTCTTTGTACTTACCTATGATCCTATATTGTCATATTATATTGTTCTCTTTGTACTTACCTATGATCCTATATTGTCATATTATATTGTTCTCTTTGTACTTACCTATGATCCTATATTGTCATATTATATTGTTCTCTTTTGCATTGAATGATCATGACTTTGACCATAATTGAAAAGTTAATTCATAAATTTTCAGTTTCTAATTTTTCATCAAGTTTTACCATCCCTTTGTTTCATGATTCTACATGAAATTACTTGGACCAGAAATTATTAACAATTAGGTTTGAAACCTCAGAGGCTAATGACTCATGACTTTTAATGTACATAGTATTTTACAATTATATGTGCTTGTAATTCATCACTACCATATTTATATTACTACTTATTTGTCTTTGTTATTGTGAATTGTTGTTTTCTTATTGTACAGTGTTTAAGTTTAAATACTTTAGTAAAGACTGATAGACTGACTAACTGACTGACTGACTACCTTCTTATTCTATAGAAATTGCATGTTAAAGTAAACCTTCATATTCTACTAACAGCCTAACAAAACAGCCCTTATACTTAAAAAAATGACCCTGATGTAAATTCCTGATTTTGTCCTGATTCTTCAGGTTACAGGTTGAGACCCATAGTTTAACATTTTGCAAAAAACAGTGCCCTCATTGTATCCCTTGAACTATGCAGATTTTCTTTACAGTATGGCAGCCTTCAGAAGCATCCATTACTAGAATCATAAGGTATATTTGTTAAGCACAATTGTCTTTCTTTCCATTTTCAACAGCTGTGAAGGTTTTAATTACAGAGGTCTAGGAAGTTTGATGCTAATGCACTGGAATATTTGAACGCTGCTTATAATACAAGGGTTCCTTCAAATAATTCAGATAACTCTGCTTATATAACACATTTACAAAATTATATTTATCACCTACATAGAAAAAATATTACATTTATATAATAATGCATTATCAGAGAACTAAATTATGTTTGTTGCGTGGTCTTATGGGACTATAAAGTATAGGGTTAAGTGAGTGCCTTGTTACTGTACAACTCCAGTAACAAAGGTAGCCAATCCAGTATTCTTTAAATAAATGAATAACATAATTTCTCATCCATAGTTGTAGTGCATTATAATTTGTATATGTTGTTGTAGTGTTTCTCCCTTTTTTGAATGAAATGGCACTTTTATTTTATTTGTTTTTCTAGTCGAGATGGCAGTTATATTGTAGTCAAGGAATTCTTGGGTTTTTGAGCATTTCAAATGTATTCAGACAGTCAATCCAATGTTTTATCTTCCTGAAAGCAACTCTAGTTTAGTGGTAATATATTGTTGTCATGCTACAAAAAAGAAAAAAATTAAACGTTTAATTTAGTTTTACTGTTTTATATTTAATAAAATCCAATAGTGCAGCCACTGTGGACTAACTCAAATTTATACCAACCAACAAATTATTCAGTAAAAAATACAGTGGAAATGCATGGCAGGAATAAAACTTTTTAATATCGGTTAGCACTTTCATAGCACAGATGCTTCATCAGACCATAAAACACAACCTATCTAACTCGCTTATATACCCCTTACCTATCAATGAAACAATTAACCAGTAAAACATTATAATAAATAATTGCTTAGTTAAAGCAATCAGTGGTAAAAGCACACTCACTATATCTCATCCATCTTACAAAAACATACACATTTTATACAAATAACCACTTAATTAAAACTAAAATGAATATAAAAATAATAGAAAACAATATACTACATTATATATGGATATGTATTTCATCATAGATGCCTCATTTTCAAGTATGGTGTGATGAATGTTCTGACATTCAACCCTGGTTCCTTCTCAGCCTGCAACTCAATTATCCATCTCAACTCACTCAATTCAAGCCTACGTTTCATATCCCCCAGTCTTAAATCTTGATGGATGCATTCAACCACCTTAAACACAAAGTAATGTGTTGTATCCTTACATATAACATGTTTTGCTAAGGCACTTCTCTATTTCTAATAGTTGCCAAATGCTCTCTGACCCTTTCTCTAAGTGAGCGTGTAGTCATTCCCACATAGAAGGAGGAACAGATTGAGCAGACAGCTAAATAGACCAGATTCCTCATCCTACAATCTGCTTTTACTTTAAACTCATATCTTTGGTCTTTTGATGTATAAATATTCTATCATCACTCAACACCCCACAAACACTACACTGCCCACACCTATTCTGACCATACACTGTGTTTCTAGCATTTTGGGGTTGACATAATAATCATTTAAGATTCTTCTTATTCTTATAACAGACGTTAGGCTTGGTACCAACTATCCTAGCTATCTCAGGGTCCGATTGTAATATAGACCACCAGTTACTATAAACAATCTCATGTACCTTCTTGATATTCCCAGCAAATTCAAGACGAATAAGTCCAGCCTCTTTATTATATCCACCCTTATGATTTTGAACGGGAGTATGATTATCCACGAGCATATATTGTCTAGCCGTTTCTCTTCTCAATGACCTAACTTGGTTAAGGCCTGCATCTATCTCATCTTCCTTATATTTCTGTTGTGACAACTCTACTAAATATTCCCATGTCCTTATCAAATTGGCCTTGATCCATATCCAACCTGAATATGTGCATGGCCTGTCCTTTTATAATATTTTTATAGACATAGGTGGGATGCATACTGTCTCTATTTAAAGCATTATTCCTCCTACATTTTTTTCTGTATAACCGTGTAGTGAATGTCCCATTAATATCCTTCAATATAGTAACATCCAAAAATGAGAGTTCTGTCTGGGAAACTAGGTGAGTAAACCTCAAAAAATTAGTGGTGGTGTCTAGAAACACAAAAAATTCATCCAACTCTTTCCTTCTACCTTTCCAAATAAACATAAGGTCATCTACAAATCTCCTATAAAAGATGATGTTACTGGCAAACCTTTCATGAGACAAGACACAACTCTCCTCCCAATGTACAAGAACCATATTGGCTTAGCTATTGGCACAAGGTTTTATATTTAACCAAATTGCTCACTGCTATAACATGTCCTTGTATTAACTCAGGATGTTCGTGATATAGAAGAAGTAAGCCCTTGTAAAGTGGAATACCAGTCCAGTCTGCATTCATCGGTCTGCCTTTCAAGCATGTGAACCCATGTTATAGACATTGGGCAATTTATAAACCATAGCAGTCCTCTCAGCTGTCCCTAGAAGTGTCCATGACTTAGCCTCAAAATTTTGTACTGCTCCTAATGGAATTTGAGATTTTAGAACAAAACAGTGTGGATTCTAATTACTAGAAACTAAGTATTACTTAGAAAAATCTTATTTTCAGAAATATATATTAATAGAGGTTTTCATATTCTTTCAGCTTTCTAATTAAATAGACTCTTATTTTAAAATGTGACACTGACTAAGGGGTTTTGTCTATTATTGCCTTTATGTTTCTTCCATAATCATGAGATAAGAAACTGAGAGCTATTGACCATTGTATTAATTAATGAAATTCATATCACTTCACTGGATGGCTGTGGTGGTGCAGTGGTTAACATTTTCAACTCATAGCAAGAGGTTCTCCAGTTCGATTCTCAGCTGAGGTGCCTTCTGTGTGGAGTCTGTCTGTCCTCCCTGGGTTGCGTAGGTTTCCTCCTGGTGCTCCATTTTCCTCCCACATTCCAAAGACATGCAGTAGGTGGATTGGAGATTCTAAATTGGCCATAGGTGCTAGTGTGTGTGCGTGTGTGAGTAGCACGGATGAACTACCACGGCAGGGCTAGCCACCCAGTGGTGTAAACCATGGCTCAAGATGACTGTCACTGTTGAAGTGATACCCCGACCCCATGTGGAAAATGGGAAAAATGGATTGAGGATGGATGGATGGATATCACTTCACTCACTCAGTACATTTATATTTCCACTTGTGTGTCTTCTTTTAAGAAAACTTCTTAAATGCAGAGGCGTGTTCTGAAGATTTAAACGCCATTACACAACTAGTCCTGTACAAATGGCAAACACTCTTATTCAAACAACCACTGCAAAAGTTTATAAGCATTTTAAATAGTATACCCACATTACACCATGTGTACAAATTTGTTTCGGAGCAATGCCTGTGGTTTAATAATTTGTGTACTATGAAATGAGACAGCATTATATGCCTGGAATGTTCATTAAAGTGTGTTGTAAAATACTACTAATATATTTTATCATACACAGCATGTGCATAATAGTTTGGTTATTTTGGCATGTGAGTAATCAGTCTGAGAATTAAGTAGCAGGGTAATATGAAACACAGTTTCATATGCCATTCATTAAGAGTAAAGACCTCTGTTTTTGTAATATAGATGTGATATTCTCAGTGGGAACTACCTCACATCTAAATCTATATTTACTGAAGTAAAAATAGATTTCTTTATGGCTCAAAGAGGGGTGATAAAATTACAAAGCTATTATTTCAATTCAGGATGGCCCAGGGTTTTACCTACCTAGCTCCCCAAGGTATGCATGCATGGTGATGGGTTTTCATGCAGGATCCTTCATGCATGCATATTATTTCAAAATTCTGTGTTTACTCCAAAATTTAATGATCTATGGACACACATCCTTTTAGCCTTCAGCAGGGGCAGGACAGCAATGCTACAAACTCATATTTTACCTTGAGATGGACCAAAGTGCTAGTGGCCACTCAATACCAAGCCTATTAGTGCAGCCTTCATTTTACCTGTAGAATCTCAATTGCTAGCAGCAAGCTACGTGAAAACCTGCTGTGAGAGCAGAGCTAGCCATTGCAAAGATATCTTACATGTAAAGTATACAATGCAATATCACATGCTCGTTTGTATTAACAAATGGTTATCTTCAACAACAACAACTGGCTTACATTTTTTAACAGTTTAGTTTTTATTATGCCTTAACATTTTTATATATCCAGTGACATTGGTAACATAAACAAAACCATCAGTCCTAAACCTGAATCCACATACTACAAATAGCCAAATTTGCTGCACAACCCAAAACAAGCAGACATATCTGCAACATTCTTAAAAAAAAAACTAAACTGGTTAGCACTTGAAAAGAAAACCATGCAATGTCACTATACTTTTCACATAAGCTCCTCTACAAAAACTAGGTCTCATCTCTTAGCTCTCTACTCCAATGGTATTCCACCAAAAGAACTCTAATATCCAGAAGCAAAAGCATTTAAAAAAATGCATGGAAATCCGAAACAGGGCAACGACACCTAGTTCATCTCGTACAAGAGAATGAAACTCTGCACCCATGGAACTTAGAATTATAAACAATCTAACCACATTTAAAAATTGTACAAATCTAATCTCAGTGTAACAGTAACACGCCCTAAATGTAATGTTACTTAATGACTGACACATCTTTGCCTCATATTTTACTTTATAATATAATTTAATGTTAACTTTAGCATCTGTTTCCTATTCCAAAAGAGATTCTTTCAAGTTAACCTCAAATCACTACCTTAATTACATCTTTACATTAAATTAAGGTCACACTTTCCCTTACTTCTTTCAGTTTTATTGTTTTTATATCGATACCTATTCAGTCACTACTTTTTTTTTTGTTTTTC
>NC_056745.1:203290582-203298082 GCF_019279795.1 Protopterus annectens
GTATCTTTGGTCCGAATGAGATAAATAAGCTCTGTATCTGCTGTAAACATGGAGTGATACGTTTCAATTCATTGTTGCTGCCTTTGCTTTCAGAATAGTTTGTTCATTACCATGCATACTTCTGGAAAATTTTGACTAGGCGAGTTCAAAAGAACAGCTTTACCATGTTGTAGCTACTGTCGCATTTATGATGGATAAATATTAGTCCTTATTTTGCTTATCTTTGATAACTTTTAATCTGAAGCATCTTGATTGTTAGTACTATGGCATTTTCTGTTTTATGCTTTATCATTTATACTATACTGTTTTTGTATTTCCAGCATAACACTTAACTGTCCATCATTTTGCAGAATTTCCCTGATTTTTCATCATACTTTTGGTTTGCTCCTCATGAGTAAATTTTGTGGCACTGAAGAAATTAAATAATGACAGACATCTGCGTGTCAGAAAATGCATGCTAATGCATCACTTGTTTGTCTAGCAACTTTCTAAGTATATGACAGCAATATTTAAAATCTGTCTCTGATTTTGGTCCTTTGTTCTTTATTATTTTCACACTATTTTTTACTTTTTCCCTGATTCTTGATAGCAGAAGTTGAAAGGTATGATTTCAGGAAATTACTCTGCACTTATTGGTGCAGCGGTAGCGTTGTTGCCTCACAGCAAGAGATTCTCCTGTTCGATTCTCGGCTGGAGTGCCTTCTGTGTGGAGTCTGCATGTCCTCCCCGCATTCGAGTGGCATTCGAAAGACATGCGTGAATGGGCATTCCTTCTCTGAAAGTTGGGCATCGGGCTGGCAACTCGGCACCATAAAAAAAAAAAAATAATCTACTGCCAATTATTAGCGGACCGTATTTCCGCTGTGGCGACCCCTAACCTGCAAAAAGCCGAAAAAACTGCTAGTCTGCACTTATAGCATCCTCTTTTTGTTTTTCAAGACATTGTAATCTCCAGTTTTGTACATTATTCATTTGCACCCATTCATTTCTGTGATAAATAACCTCTTGAACTTTAAATTTCCAAAGTTACATTGTCACGTAAAGTGTACTTTTTGAATTTTGCAAGTTTTTGTCACATATGTACCTTTAAAGACCTTTGTATACTCCCTTGTGTCATACTTGAATGTTGTCCTTTCCGAGATCTAGCTAATAATTTACTAAAACATGTTTTAATGCGATTAACAAAGAATTCGAGCTCATTATCATTGTTAAATTCAAATAGCTTTTATCTGTATATTCTGATGTTACAAGCTGACATTTTGTAAGAGTGAATCACTTGAATAATTCATTGTCATTTTATGCCATTGAGACATTTTTTTACTTTGTGCAGTATTTAAAATAATGACTCTGCTCTGTAGGACCGTTATACTGAATTATAATACATCTCAGCTACTTGCAAACGTATCAGTTCTTTGTGGTTTATGTATGCACACTGAATGTGTGTGTGCGTCTGTCTATGTATCTTCCACTGCCGATCACCACATAAAGGATTAATTGATTATTATTTATGTGATACTGCAATGCGACTGCATTATAGAGTTACTACTGATATTTTAACACAGAATTGTGGAATTTCAGAAGAAACACAAGTATGAAATCATTCAAATCTTTATTTCTTGTTGACCTTTTCTTATGCATGTATGTTGGCTATGTCATGGCAAAAGAATGGGAAATAATCAGAGCAAGTATTTTTATATTTCGAAAGTAAAACTGTGTAAAGTGACAAATCAGTGACACGGCTGTTCTCAAGGAAGTTAAGCACAGTATAGTACAGATGATTAAGGCTAGGAGATAGAAATATCATCCTAGTGTCATGGATTCCATTCCCTTAGTTTACACCTACTTACTGTATGGCTCTAAGTTATTAAAGAGACAGTGTTCCTGACCTAATCCCGTTAAAAGGTATTAATGCCTTGCAAGCTAATCAAGTTAACAAATGCATCAAATAAAAAAAACAGCATTCTTACACAAAACAGTACTATTATTATTATTACAGTATCCATAATAGAAACAAGGATTGCAAATAATTTAAAAGGGTGGTAATCTGACAGGCTTGCTTAGAGAGTTAAGGCTCATAATTATTTGAAGTTCTGTCCTGTTATCCTGGGTTTGAGTCTCTCAGTTTCTGTTTGCAAACTGTGCAGTACTGACCAGGAAGGACACTTAACCACATAGTATACTGGGTCACCTCTGAAAAAAAGTACACTTATATCACATGGACCTATCTACTTATCAAATAAATAAAATAAAAGCAGTCACAGCAGAACATGGCTATTCTTCTGGAATGTGAAATTTGATTAGAAAACCTTCCAGAAAATAGCAGGCCTAAAGGATGGAAATGATTTCTGTCTTCTATAAATCATTTGCCATAAGAAAACACAACATTAAGTTAAACCTGTTCTCTCTGGCATAAATCCCTACATGACCAGATGAATAGCTAATTGGCTCACGGACTGGACACGTGTTTAAAATGGATGAATCCAGATCCGGTAAGAGGCCAGTTACTAGTAGTGTGCAACAGGGCTCAGTGCATGGATCACTCCTGTTCTGAATATTCTTCCCTGAAGTCAAGGCTAATGTGGAAGGCCTCTGGATGGCAAAGTTTGCCAACAAATGCAAGATGGGGGCAATCACTGAATTCCCAGTAATGTAGATATACTTCAGAGGGCTCTTGATCAGACAAATGATTGGTGTCAGAACCATGGCAGGGCACTTGTCAGTGAGGTAACTTGCATTTTAGAAAGAACTGAGGGGTGAGTTACCCTTGAGCCATAAGATCTGGAGCGTCTTGAAGAAGTCATGTCTCTAGGGTGGTCCTTTTCTTGTTTATTGTTTATTCTACTGATGTTAAGCAGAACTTATTTGATTCCATTCAGTTCTTGGGTTTTGTTTGGGAAACAAGTAAGGAGGAAGACTATTCAATTACCTTGCTTCTATATGGGGAAAGTGTCTGGGTATAGACAGAAGGCTGATTATTTTGCATCTGTTATAGATATATGGAGGCAAGTAAATGCTGTTGTGTATAATGCAAAAGGCCATGTGAAAACTATTCTTCATGTAATTACATAAATATTTATGGAAGTAATAGATGTAATACAGAAAAAAGAATAAGGTATGGCGAAGGGAGAGAAAGAGGAACAAACATAAAAGAAACATTAAAGAAACAAGAGTTGTGTTGTATAACATCCTTTTTATGGTATCACTGTAGTATAGTCCCCTTTTGGGAATGAGGTTGTACCTGAAACATTAACTTGTGTAAGTTGTATGAGAGCTTACAATAGTAAAGGAGTATGTTATCCTTCAGATCAGATATTAAGTCAAGATCCCTTTTACTCATTCTGGCATTGATGTTGTCCTTATTTATGCCTGTATGAAAACAAAACTATTCAGGACACTATGAACAAAATAATGGAGACCAAGGCCTCTTGGTCGCTACTTCTCTTCCCTTAAAATTTGGTACATACAACTTCCAGCCCATGCATGGGATCTGCTATATATACTGCCTTCTACCAAGCTTTCAGTCAGTTTGGTACTTACTAGTCAAAGTATCTTGTTTGCAAATTGCTTTGGAGTGCCTTCCATAAAATTTGCTAGATTCTTATTCTGTGGGATGCTTATTGGGAAACAGAAGAAATCTATATAAAATGAAAACGCTAAAGAAAGAAGTATGAATAGAGATGAGACTAATCATTTCTGAATAAAGGCAGTACTTTCCTAGAGTTTAGGAATAATTTAGGGCATGTGGCAGTAATGTGCAGGAAGCTTGGTTTGGTAAAGGTAGCATCCATGTTAAATGGTTTCAAAATACTGAACTTTATGGTGGAAGGAAGACCTAAAGCAGGTCATCTTGTGATGTCTTAAGACGAGTTGTAGTCGTCATAAGAAGTTTAAGAAGATTAGATAAAATGACAGTCTAGTCTTGATGGAAGGACCATGGGTGGAGATTCAAGAAGTTCATAAAATAAGCAGGTTATTATTATTATTATTATTATTATTATTATTAATAATAATAATAATAATAATAATAATAATAACTATAATGCATTATTTAACTTCTGTCATTTATTTTATAAAGTATAATTATTAATATTAGTGATAATGTATTATTATTCCCATTAATCTATTAGGAAATTATTTACAGAGGGTCAAGACCTACAAATACATAGTCCTACCATTTAATTCGATCATATCCTTTAAAGAACATGTATTAGTAATAATTAATAAGATAATAACTCAGGTTAAGGCTTGTTGCACTGTATCCAATCACCTCACTTTAGAATCTAGATGAACAATCACAATAAATGTTTTGAGGCCTATGCTTGAATATGTCTTCCAAGTAATAATACAAAACTCCAGTCAAAACACTTTGCTACTTCAGATGGCTGTTAATAACATTTTGATTACCTCAGCCCCCCCAAAAATGAACATTACTGCTTCAACTTACAAATGGCCTGTTAGCTACTTTTGGTATTTAAACAATCTTGCCTCTTTCAAAAAAAAAAAAGGAATAGGGACCTCTCCCTTAAACAAAGAACAAATGTAGAAGAATCTCTTACACTGAATAGATAATCTTTGAAGTAGTCAGAAAAAAAGAGCCTTGGGAAAATAGGTTGGGCTGACTGGAATAATTTACTTACGAATAATACAAAGGAAACAAATTAACTATTGGAGGAAGTTATCAGAATATCTGAAGGAGAGCATTATCTGTCAATACTTTAGTGATGATGATTAGTAAGAACTCAACATCCAGTGTTATGATAATAAATAGTTCACATTAACTCCTTTTTTTTCTTTATCTAACATCTAAAAAGTGAATTATATATTAAACTGATCCTTAGAAGGATATGTATAACACGTATAACAAAACATCCCTCTCACTGTATGTTAATTGTATATCAAAGTGACCGTACATAGCTCCTATTAAATTGCCTTAAACAAAACTCTCTGTTTCAGAGTACTATTGATATATGTCACTTATCTTGGTATTAGATTTATACTTACACTATCCTACCTTCTGTCTGGAGACATGGGTGAACACTATCCTGCAATAGTATTAGTTTACTCTAGTCATTAGCTAATAACTTTCCAAATGTGGGTGTTAAACTCACTGATCTTATTTCCCTGGATTCCATTAGTCACACTCTCAAGAAGTGGTTTAACACGTTTCCACTGCCTATCCAGAGGGATCTCTGCACAAATGAATGATACATTTAAGAGTTCTGTAAGAAATTATGTGCGGTGTTGTTCATGTAGGAGCAGATTTGTGTGGACAGATGCCTGTCCGGCTACATATTTGTGTTGGTGCCTAACTCCTACTGCAGTTATCTGCCATATCTCCTGTAATGTCTACCAGGTCATGGCCAGGCAAAAAAAAAGGCTTTTCCTCCTCCATATATCTGAGCTTAGAGCAGTTAGTTCTCCGTCCCCTAACTTGTCATCTGACACCTATGTTAAAAGAGTATTGGTCACCAGTTCACAACAGAAAGCTTGTTTCAGATGAAGTCAAGGGACTGAAAGTGCTATTCCTGGGTTTTATTCTCCTCGGTTCTGGGATATTTATTTTTTTGCTGCATTTTGTTATCAGGTAGGTCCAACTAAGCCAATATCTCTTTTATCAGTGAAACTTAGGGAATTACTTCCATCACATTTGTTATGCAAAAAGTCACAGCACATTAAAATTATAAGATGCTTGCAAATACAACAGCAGAAAAATATGCAGTGAAAGAGTAGAGCAGTTTCCTCTTGGTCACCTGCTCTAAACACCTTGTCTGTAGTACACAGTATGATGTGTTTGTGAAGTGCTTGCATATAGATGGTGTGAATAACCCTCCAAGTTCTTGCCCAATAAAGCCTGAATGCAAGAATAATCACCTGATGGTAAGAATGTTGTAATAACTTTCCTAACTGTGTAATACACTTTCTGGGGAACCCTGCTGGTCACCTAGTGAGTGTCATGTTTTGCCATGAGCCAGCTGACATTCTAAGTCTTTCCAGCTAAGTAGCTGTGAAGTCAGCAGACCAAGCTGCAATCAGATGACAGAGTCAAGTCTACTTCTCCAAATGCTGTGGACAAACATTAAATGCATCTGACAGGATCAGGAAAATGCATCATCCATTCTTCTGAGTATGCAATATGTTATATCTTGAACAGGATTGAGCCAACACTGTGTCCTGCACAGAGTTCATTTTCTGTAAAAATGACAAATCCACGTGAATCAGCAAAGGCAGTTAAATGATGGTAGACCACTTTTTTAATTTGCTTAGTTATGGGATTGAGTGGAGAAATGAGTCTGTAGACAACTTTGCTAACTTCACATCTACCTTTAAGGATAGAAACAATGAGGACCTCTTTCCAGATTCTTGGCATATGGCCTTCCTTTTTATAAGTAGTTGAAAATTCAGGCGATGATGACAACAAGAGAAGTTATGGCCATGTTCACAAGTTTGCATGTTAGATCACCCTTGGAGGAGGGATTTCTTGTCTCTCTGAAAAAGCTGTAAGCTTCAATCTTCTCAAGCCATTGACAGATCAAAAGTAGGAATTTCATTTTGTGTTATCAATATGGGAAATTTAGTGGAGAAATGAAAGAGCTTATAGAGCAAGAGGACTTTGCATTTTTACTGCCGTTGTCAAGAAGAGCAAATTAAACACTTCAGCAACACAAGTTTGAGTCTCAGGATTACAATCAGTTGTTGGGATGGACCTGATCAAACATTTCTAGATAGAAACACTGATCTACAAATGTAAAGTTTTGAGTTGGCAGAAATAATGCAGTCTCATCAGCATAATATGTGCCTGCAGGAGTAGCCCAGGGTTCTGTCCTGTTTTACATGCTTGTTTTGTCAGATACACCAGTTCACTGACAAGAAATTAAAAGGCCACCCAATATGCATATGATTCAACAGCATTTTACTCTGCCTTCATTATAACCAATGAACTTAAAAAAAACTAAAATCTAGTTTTCTATCCTATATTATTAACTCTTTAACTTTAAACTGCTGCTGAACACATCAAAGACCAAATACATTTTATTAATCTCAAAGCAAATAAATAAATCTTAATGCTCTAAATTTCAAATTCAGTCAGAGGATCAGACCACAACAGAAGTTACTTCCTCCATAAAACTCTTACGGTGATACTAGATCTGAAATGCAGATGCCATTGCCATTTCAAAGTGGCTATCACAAAAGCAAACCAAAAATTAGGAATGCTCAACCACGCAAAACAATTTATTGGATTTTAGTACAGCGGCAACCTTCAGGGCTCTCCTTCTTCCATGTCTCCTTTATGTTCTTAACATTATTAAGAGTCCATTCCATTTCCTGTGTTAGTCTCAAAATGGTGGCACGTCTGCCATATCATTACACCAACTTACGTCTAAGGCCATATCTTCTGTAAATGCTAGTGTTATTGTATACTAAATTAGACCAAAGTGTTTTAAACAGGATAGTGCCTTCTTTTTTCTCAGTGTGACTTACTCTTCCTTAACCTTTATTGTA
>NC_056745.1:203303082-203405582 GCF_019279795.1 Protopterus annectens
CTAAAAAGACAAACACTTCCATTTATAGTTCCTGCTATTTCCACTTAGAGATATAAACAGCTTTTGTAGTGACTTCATGTTTTGGCTGATAAGCTTGAAACTGCTAACTACATATTCTAATTTTAAGCTCTCCCTGCTTCAGCCATGGAAGAAATACATGGCTTTTATTAAGAGTGTATCTCTTTATTTCAAGGTGTCACAGGTCTTGTATTGGTACGGTCAAGCAGGTCTGGCAGGTAACAGCATCACAAATGACATGGCAGTGATTTAAAAAATATTCCAAAGTTGCCACAAGCTGTCAGTAATACAGTTTTTCTTCTCCTAGGGCCTTACTAAAAGAAATCATGTCTATAACCCTGTGCTTCCTCCTCTACAGAATTATGGTAAAAAGGATATACTTCCAGCAGTTCAGCACACTGATTATAAACTTAGTTCTGAACCATCATGAAAATCTTACAAACAAAAAAAAGAACCCTTCAAAGAGTTCTATAAATAATGTAAACACATGCTTCTAACCAGTAACACACAGAACTCTTCGCTGTAATGGAAACTGGTGGATCTATGACGCATTTGAAAGGTTGTAAGTTACAGCTCTACTGATATTGAGAGGTGTGGGATCATCAATCAAATTGCTTATATCTTAGTAATGTACAAACCAGATCCAGCTGAATGAAAACAAACCCATAAACAAGCAAAAATAAAATTTAATAAAAATTAAACTTGATTTTTGCTTGATTGTGGGTTTGTTTTCATTCATCTGGATCCAGTTTGTACATTAATTGTTGGTCTATTCATGGTTCTTACCTTACGTCTTAACTATCCATTCAATGTGGAAATTTAAAGGAGCTTGTCAGAATTTCATATAACCCAGGTATTTTAGATTACAATTTGGGATTTTCCAGCAAATAAGGGGCAGTTGAGAGATATACTACCTAGTAATTGAGACCTACTTTCCCAGATTTGACTCAAGAGAACTGAATCTTTCTAATTTGTTTATCTCCTAGGTCTTTCTTATTGCTAAATTTCCTGATTTGTGATACACTTAATGTGCCACTTTTGCTGTTCATTTGGAACACTTTGACCTTGTTTGCCTTTGGAGAAAAGGTAAAGTGATAGTCTTATGGACATCTAGTCATGCCAGGCATTGAACCAAGTGATTTTATTGGCTGTTAATATAAAGGTGCATGAGAAATAACTTTCCTTTACACACTATTGCAATCCATCAGGTTATGCATCATGCAGTGATGGGGCACAGTGTACTCCATAGTCCAAAGTAACTGTGTTTAAAACGTGGCATTTAGTTATAGCTTCAATGGCCAGTATACTATCTTCTCTACATTCACATGTGGTCCCTACTCAGAAATGCATGCATGTTCTGTCTTCACTATAGTGTATCCAGGGGGCATTTTGCAGCTCCAAGTCAAAATCTCCACCTCTCAGTTGTGCAGCAAATTGGTGTAGCACTGCTCTTCTCCTCATCAAGGGTTAGCAGCATAGGATGATGCCTTGCTGTGACAAGCTGGGTCACATAAGCATATATGTGAGCACACATGCGCGCGCAGATATTATATGGACAGATAGATAGACAGATATATAGATAGATAGATAGATAGGTAGATAGATAGATAGATAGATAGATAGATAGATAGATAGATAGATAGATAGATAGATAGGCATGATCCTTGCTACAGCATAGAAACAGTCACTGTGCTGGGGCATTATATGGAATCAATGGTATACAGTACACGATGGGGCTATACAAAACATATGTTAGAAACATACTAAAATGAAGCAACCCCCCCCCCCCCAACTATGCACTCAAGAATAGAAACTCAGTCTCCTTCTCTTTCGGCTGTTCCCATTAGGGGTTGCCACAGTGGATCATCTGTTTCCATTTCTTCCTGTCATCTGCATCTGGCTCTGTCACACCAACCACCTGCATGTCCTCTCCCATCACATCCATAAACCTTATCTTAGGCCTTCCTCTTTTCCTCTTACTCGGCAGCTTCATCCTTAGCATCTTTTTCCCAATATACTCTGCATCCCTCCTCAGCACATGTCCAAACTAAGGCAATCTCACCTCTCTGACTTTGTCTCCAAACTGTCCAACCTGAACTGACCCTCTAATATACTGATTCCTAATCCTGTCCATCCTTGTCACACCCAGTGCAAATCTTAACATCTTTAACTCTGCCACTTCCAGCTCTGACTCCTGCCTTTTTGTCAGTGCCACCGTCTCCAACCCATACAACATAGCTGGTCTCACTACCCTTTTGTAGACCTTCCCTTTCACTCTTACTGGTACCCATCTGCCACAAATCACTCCTGACACTCTTCTCCACCCATTCCACCCTGCCTGTACTCTCTTCTTCACCTCTCTGCCACACTCACCATTACTCTGAACTGTTGATCCCAAGTACTTAAACTCATCCACCTTTGTTAACTCTACTCCCTGCATCCTCACCATTCCTCTATGCTCCCTCTCATTCACACACATATATTCTGTCTTAGTCCTGCTGACCTTCATTCCTCTCCTCTCTAGAGCATATCTCCACCTCTCCAGAATAGAAACTCAGTAAAACTCAAACTCAGAAACTACTGAAACTAAACAACTGAAACTACTCATACTAACTAGTACTGAAACTACTGAGAACTACTGAGAAACTCGGTAGTCTACAAAAAGGAAACACATGCATTTTAGGTTTCTTTAAGGGAAAATGTGATTGCATGACAAAGATATGAAAATACCATCTTAGAGTTAGTACATAATGTTCACTGGTTCTTTTAAACATAAAAAATAATAATTCCGATATTCTACAATGAATTTAAAATAACTAGAATGCTTTTTCATACGCCCATCCTCCACATAGAATTAGTGTTGTAACATGTTCAGTAACTGCTGTGAATACCAAATTTGTTTCTGAGTCATTGCAAGGCATGTTACTTGGGGTACAAGAATACCCCCTGGAGTACTGTGCTAGGGGGAGGGGTACAACTCTCAGCTCTCCCTCATCTTGCATAAAATCCATGATTTTGCATCATATTTTTCCTACTCCCAAAAATTTCTGATAAATCATGCCATGATGAAGATTACAGTCCATCACTTATTTCAGACATTAGAATTTCATATTTTTTATATTTCTGAAAATGCATGTTGCAGTAAAGCTTGTTTATTTATTTACTGACATTTGATTACTGGGAAAGTCTGACTGGGTACATGCCCATCTTTAGCACAGGCCTGATGAGAAAAGTTTGAAAGTATTACAAAACATTTTAAGAAGAAGAATTTTACAATCTTCAAAACTAATATGAAACATCTACAGTTTAAATAATTATATCAAATCAGACAATAATGTGAAAATATTTGTTAAGAATATATATATATATATATATATATATATATATATATATACACACACACACACACACACACACAACTTAAAGAAATTAAAGGTTAGTATAATGCAAACAGGAATTGCAATATGACGTGAGAGAAAAACAGTGTTATGGCACATTTAGAAAGAAAGTCAGGGGGGAGAAGTTAGGAAGTGAGTAAAGAAGGGAGAATAAAGAGGTGTAAGATATGAATGTTCATATTTAGGGTTATAATTTATCCTGGAGATAAGCAAGAACAGAGCCAGGTTTTGGCTAGGAAGTCTTTTAGAATGGTGCTAAAGGACTGGGCGAAGGGTACTGACCTGATGAAGTTCTAGGCTATAGGAACATGGTATGAGTACAGACCATGCCCAGCAGTTTTGATACTTTTGTGGACAGAGAGATGTTTTAGGTCATTGGATCGCAATGATTGATTGGGAACATAGTGGTGTAGAATAGTATTTGGTGCTGGATAAGTAAATGGTAAGAAGTCGTGTGTATTTTAGCTGACGGGGTACTTCTATCCAGTTTAGGCTTTTTAGTGTTATATAGTGGTGGGTTCTGAAAGGGGTATTTGCTGCAAATTTAGCCACATTTTTATGACATTGTTGAAGTTTTGATTTTTGTGATGCCTGGAGATTAGTAAGGATGGGAGCACCATAAAATAGCGTGGGAAGGAGGTAGGTAGTGGCAAGTGTGGTTTTAGCTGTGTTGGTGAGAAAGCTTTTGGACCTTTAAAAACATCCCTAGTTTTTGGCGATTTTTTTATACAATTTTGTATGCAGGTCAGATTTGGAATTATCATCCACTGTCATACCTAATAATTTGTTATGAGAGGTTACTTCAATTGTTGTAAAGAGCGAGGATTTTAAAATTTGTTTTCATGAGAGTGGAATTTAGAGAAAACAAGTAACAGTTTTTGCTTTCTTGTTGAGTATGAGTTATGAGTTGTGAGTTGCAAAGCGTTGTTTTTGTGGCTGTTAAAGCTTCCAGAGTAATTGTTTGGAGAAGTGACAGGGTGTTTGATGTGCATGTAAGTGCGGAGTCATCTGTGTGTTGTATTAGGGAGGCCTGTTTTGTGGATATGTGAGAATGTGTTATTCTATTAACTGTTTCAGGTGAATTAGAACAATGTTTAAAAGTTGCTCCTGATCTTGGGGTTTTGTCCCTCATTATTTTTGTATCTGTCTCTGATTCTTGAGCAAAAAAGTTATAAGCTATGGGTCATTGCTGTTGTCATTTTCAGTATAATGCCGCACTCTTGTAATACATATTATGAGCATCCAGCTTGTTTATTGAATTACAAAACATATATCTTGTGCCAATTCCAGATGTGCTGCTGCCTAAGGGGGGGGGGGGGGGTTATAACATAGCACTGTTGTAATCTTGTTCAGTCCATTGTAATACATGGTGTTTGCTTGTTGTAGATGGCTGAAACTACTAAGTTAAGTTACTTGTACGCTACAAATAAGAGTTACTTACACTTTTCTCAAAATATGGACATAACTAGGAACACTTACATGTGTGTGTGTGTTTGTGTGTGTGTGTGTGTGTGTGTGTGTGTGTGTGTCTGTGTGTGTGTGTGTGTGTGTGTGTGTGTGTGTGTGTGTGTGTGTGTGTGTGTGTGTGTGTGTGTGTGTATATATATATATATATATATATATATATATATACATATATTATGGAAACATAAACATGGGTCACAGGTGTGCACTGTTTTTGTGGTGCTCCACAGGTCACAGAATCCATGCCACAGGTTTGTGGACAGGGCCACCCACACTGAATGGCAAGAGCTTATTGTTTCCTTGGAGATGAAAGCTCAGTACACTTATACCTGAACAGTACGCCACCAAGGAAACATGCAGAAATAGTCTGCAGAAAGTGTCTTGCACACCTAAATAATTTTCTTGAACAGGTAGTCAAAACCAGCTACAAAAACATCATCATACATATGGAAATGTTTATATGGCATGGGAAAAAACAAATAATTTTCAGCTTATCTAGTAAGTGCAGAAATCACTAGTGTATTTCTGCCTTATCTGCTATGAAATTCAGTGATTCTGTGATTCATATCTTAACAGTGGTTTGGAAACCTTCAATTACTGACTTCATCAGGACCCAATGAAATCCTATGGATTTTTAGAGATGAAAGTGGTTAAGTATTTTTTACTTTTAGTTTATGTCTATTAAACTTCAAATATGTATGTCTGGAAACTCAGTCTGAATTTTTACTTGGATACCTATTAGTTATACAAGACACTACGTGAGCATTTTAGCTTTCTTGTTTTATTTTTCTAAGTTGATAAAGGAGAGTTGAGTTATTTCTTGAAGTTTTCCAGGAAAGGAGGCAGATCAAATTAATATCTAGTCATCAATATATTGTACAAGTGTAGAGTCATTAGCAGTTGTATGCATATTATTGATATATATATGTTACAGAGTAGTGGGCCATATATGGATCCTTGAGGGGGCACCCATTGAATCTGGGAGAAAAGTAGAGTAGATATCTCACTACCCTAGTGACTGGCTGGGTTTAGACAGTTAGCTTTTTAACAAATTAAGGCTAGAAAGGCTTAGTGCAATGTTGGTGAGACTGGCGAGTAGGAACTTATGTGGTATAGTATAAAAACCTTTGAAGATCAAGACAAATGGAGGCAGTTAAGACATTTTGATTAAGGAATGTGTATATTGAGTGTAGGAGGGATAGTAGAACAGAGTCAGTGCTATGTCCTGGTCCAAAGCCATGCTAAGTTGGACTTAGCAGATTGCTAGTACTGAGCCTGGTTAGTAAATGCTTGTTGATGCATTTTTATAGAACATTAGCTATGGGAGATAGAACTGCTATGTGTCTGAAGATTGTCATCTGCTATCATATCCACATTTATGGACTGGGGTGTGATGTAGGCTTGTTTCCATAATTTTGGTATGTGTGTTTTTAATGGGTCTGTTTATCTGTAAAGATATTGGATAAGTAATGGAATTTGCTGCCAATTAGAGATACTCTTGTGGGGATATTGTCAGGGACCAGAGGAGTAAGTTTTAATTTAGATAGACAAGTTTCAATTGTTTTGATAGGTACAGTAAGAAAAAGGTGTAATCATATGTTTTTGAGTATAGTGTATTGTAGGTAACAGAGGGATAGGTGATGTGTAGGTTTGATCTGTTTGAGATTTTAGCAATGTTGTTGTGGAGATGATACCTTAGGTGAAATGTTCATTTGCAAGCAACAGTGAAATTGGAATTTAATGGCAGTGGATTTTTGGTGAGTTACTAAATGGGTGAAATAGTTCATTTATGGAGTTCCAACATAGTTTTAGGTGTTGCTATTATGTGCTTGTAGATGTTGATGATAGTGTTTTTTTTTTTTTACAGCTATAATTGGAATCACTACTAAATCTCAAAATTCCACAATCCTGAGACTCTGAATCCCGAGGACCAGAATCTTGAGATTGCGGAATCTCAAAAATAAAGAAACAACATGTTCTAACGTAACACAAAGTTGGAATTTAGATAAATCAGGCCCATCCAAATGTGCTCACAATGCAAATATATCTTTGACAAAAAGATACTAATGTTGGAGAATTCATTAAAGTCTAAGGTGTGTTTTGTCAGAGGTAATTGCCAAACAACCAGGGTTATTTATCTTGTTATTTGTCAATCCTGCCCAGCCTATTATATTGGAAAAATTGAGAGACGGTTAAGGAACAGGATGTATAACACCAGTATCAGATTTCCATGAAAAACACGAAAAATGTATTATATAAACATTCCACAACATGTACCTGTTTTATTAATTTCTCTTTTGCCATAATAGAGCAAGTTATACCAAACACCAGGGGGAGATTATAGCAATAACCCACGCCTGGGTGTGGGTAATGCTGAATTTACCCACGGTTGGCGTGGTTTGGTCCTGAGGGCGAAGCCCGAGGGACCAAACAAAGCCAACCGTGGGTAAATACAGCATTGCCCACACCCAGAAGTGGGTTATTGCTATTATACCATGACATTATTTAAGAAAAGAAACTATTACTTTTCTTAAATAATGGCATAGTATAATGCCTGTTTACTGCCCTTCCGCAGATGTCTGGCATCCACGGCAGTTCTGATGTACTGCGCAGGCGGGCAAAAGCAACGGAGAAAGCAAGATCTCCGTTGCTTTTTTTTTTTACTGTTTCGCTATGTTAAATGGGTTTAACATAGCGAGACAGCTTTAAAATAAGCAATGGAGATGTCCGTTGTTATTTTAACTGTTTCGCTATGTTAAACCCATTTAACATAGCGAAACAGTAAAAAAAGCAACGGAGATCTTGCTTTCTCCATTGCTTTTTTTTTTAAAAACCTGTCTCGCTATGTTAAATGGGTTTAGCATAGCGAGACAGCTTCAAAATAAGCAACGGAGATCTCCGTTGCTTATTTTAAAGCTGTCTCGCTATGTTAAACCCATTTAACATAACGAAACAGTGTTTTAAAAGTAGAGTTATACTAATGGAAAAAAGTCCGGGCGACCGGACCTTTTTCCATTAGTATAACTCGATTTACAATGTGCACGCTGGCCAATCAGCGTGCACGTTTTGGGGGGGGGGGTCATGGTATAATACAGAAGTTATATTGAGGAAAGAGAGATTAAATGGCAAATAAGACTGCAAGCCACACAATCACCAGGATTAAATGCAATGATTTCCCCTCAAACCCATATTAACCAGAAAAGCCATCCCTTAAGAATATTGTGTTTATGCACTTATTATCGGTTTACAATACGTGTCCTTGGAAATTATCATATAAAACTATTTTTTAAATTTGACATTTTTATAAAGCATAGTTTTTATACTGGTTGTATTGTAAGCATTGGATATATATTTTGGTATATGGAATGGTACCTTTAAGTTTTTATACAGTTGTATGATGTCACTACTTGTTTATTATTTAAATGAGCTGGAAGCTTTCTACTTTAATTCTGATGAAGTGCCTGTTATATAGGGATGAAAGCACTCAGTCATTTTAACATTGTGAATAAAATAGATTTCTTCAAGGTTGGCTGGAGATAATTGCTAATTGCAGTGTTTCTTTTTAAAATATATCAATAACAGAAAAAGTGTGACAGATATACTACAAATCATTTTCCAAGATTATTGAATACGCTTTCTCTTACAATCAGAAGAAGTCAAATATTAGGTCTAGAAGTCCACACATTTCAGCTCAACAAATGTCTAAGATTGCATTCCAGAAAGTAGAATCAACCCAGGGAACTGTAGGGAATGGGGTTCTATGTTTTAGCAGACAAAACTTAATGTAGGTATTGGTGTTTAACTTCAAGATTCATTGGTGCTACTCCTAGAATAGTGAGACTGATTGATTGAAAATGTACAGCCCATGACATGGGGGAAGTAGGCGGCAAACCCTCCTGCAAACTACAACAAAAAAAGAAACAACTTTACAGATGAACACCGACCTGCACTTTTTGCCTGTATTTTCAAAGTTTTTTTCTTGTAATGTTAGCATTTGCAGTTACAAGTCTGTTAATTATAATAGGGACAATTTAAAGTAATTAGCTAACAACCTAGAAAGGGTGAGCGTAGAGACCTTATGATCAAATTTCAGTCTTGCAAAGGAAATAAATAACTGATCATCCTTATCAAAAGACATGATGTTGCTCACATAATAACTAATGTATCTATGGACCTCTATGTGGTGAGGAACATATTGCCTGCTGTTGCAATACTGTAGTAAGAACACAGCTTTTTAGATTGGCTTATACTGGGCTATGTAAGCATTTCTGGCATGACAGAGAAATGCTGCTCTATGTGTCATGCTAATTTGTTGAGCATTAAATAAAGCAGTCTGAAAGACAGATCCTGCAATGCTAAAATCCTTTTGCCAAAATAGTGGCCAGCACAAAAGGGTCCTCCAAGACAGGTACTTTACCTCTGCACATACTGTATGTTCAAAGGGAAGAAGGGCAAGCATTCCTCACATCAATTAAATGTATCATGGTAAAACAAGATCATGAATGGAGGTTGGGGCCTCATATGGAAAGCGCCAGTAGAAATGCTTTGCACACTTTGAAGGAAGCAAGAAAGGAAGGATTTATTCGTGAGTGGAAATCAGTGATAACAGCCAAATACACTGCCATGGAAGTATACATTAGACTAGTATGAAATATTCTAGATAGGTAATCAAGAAAAGAAATGTTAGGTACTAAGGAAGGCTTTAGTCATTTGCCTGATACTCAGATCTCCTCAGGACTTCTAGCAGTTACCAGAATGGGATGTGGTAACACCCATTACCTTGGAAATCACAAGGCCTCCCCCTACATATATAGTTTTATGGAAATGTCTGTCTTATCTCTACTTCTGTGCTGTTGTAACAGTGTTCAGGTTTCTAAGTTTTGATTTGCCTAAATGTGCTGTTTGCTTAAATGCCACCTGTCATTTCTTTCCTTTTTAGGCGTCAGCATTCATAATGGGGTCACACAAATCGTCACACCTACATGCACTTTTACCTACCGATATCACATTTTACAACCTGTTGCCTTGGATAACCAACATTGGTGAGATCAAGATGTGTATAAACACAATATGAATGTTACTACTACTATAATTATTAATAGTTTAAATCCTACAGTCAAATTTCCAGGTTTTATATGCGTATTTCTCAGGATGTGCTGCCCTTCTGGAAATGTATCAGTCCCCTGTAGAACTTAATAAACTTACATGGAAATAGTTTATTCAGATAGTTTCCTCATCACAGCCTTTATGCAAGAAAAATGTCATGATATGCATGCCTTACAAGTTTTAGATATATTTGTCACAAAGGATGGTGCCCTAGCTGGTTTTGTAGCCAGGTTACTCTAGCATACATTAACCTTTGGTTCAATTTATCTGCATCCAAGGATGAGGACTAGGGACACCTATAGCCTCTTCTAATATATCCAAGAGTGGATTAAGGGAAAGCCCATTTTGCTAAGAGATATTAATTACTTACTTTGCTTCTAATAATACCAGTACTCACCAGTGCCACTACCCACTATCTGCTCTCCTCAAATTTTCAGTCACTTGGATACAAAAGTTTGGACTGTTACACTTAGGAGCCATTCTAGTCTTGTGACTATGGTGGTGTATCTTACTGCCCATACAATGACATCTTCAGCATAAAAGAATATTTGAGCATATTAATTTCATGTCTCTCCCTCTCAATACTATCTTGACCATAGTTAGATCATAAAGCCTTGGAGTTAGAGTTAGAGTTAGGTCCCTTAATGCCTCCTCCACTTTAGAGCTGGTGGAGTCTTAAAGATTCTTAAAGATTATACCAAAAAGCAAGAATTTTAGGTCCTACCTGTTCAGCAACATTCATGCATTCCTACAGGTTCATGATCGGGATGTTTATTTCCCAACTATTCTCAGGAATACCTTTAAATATTATCTTCACTCTATATTACATACACGTGTGAGTGGCCTTTAACAGTTTTAGCAAAACAAGCTGACAGATTGGCAGAACCAGTATTGTTTTCTTCATTTTGACCGTTACTTTTCTCAAAAAACAAAGGTCATCAATATTTTTCAACTTGAAGCTCATTCAGGTAATTATGTATATAAAAACAGAGACCAGAGATTGCTCTGAAGTACTTCAAAGTACAGCATTATGAAGTGTCATTTGTCATATACAACTGCCTTGAATAGTAATGTAACCCTGACTCCGAAAAACCATAATAAACCACGTCTAAGTAACTCTATGTTGGGTAATAGGCCTTTGTCTCTCTCAAGCTGAATCAAGCTCCTGTGATCACATTTTGAAAAACTGTACCAAATGACATGAACATTGCTAACCTATTGGAATTTCAGAAAAGTCAGAATGCCACTTTCAAGACACTTCCTGATGTTTTATCTAAAGCCTATCATGCGTTAGGCTTGGGTCCCCTACTATTTACCGAAACGTCGATTCGCCGACAAAGAAATCACCGACACCAAACGACCGACAACGCAGTTGACCGACACGCTGGAATCCCGACAGCCGGAAGACCGACAAGGGGAATGTGTAAGCGCGACCTGGTAAGTATGCGATAGTGAGGGATTTAGGAGTAGGGAGCGGACAGGTAAGTGTGCAATAGTGAGGGATGTAGGGTTAGGGTGTGTGATAGGTGAGTGTGCGGTAGTGTCGGAGCTTGGGGTTAGGGGTGGGTAAGTGAGTTAGGGTTAGGGTGCAGGTAGGGAGTGTGCGTAGTGTCGGAGCTTGGGGTTAGGGGTGGGTAAGTGAGTTAGGGTTAGGTGCAGGTAGGGAGAGTGCGGTAGTGTTGGAGCTTGGGGTTAGGGGTGGGTAAGTGAGTTAGGGTTAGGGTGCAGGTAGGGAGAGTGTGCGGTAGTGTCGGAGCTTGGGGTTAGGGGTGGGTAAGTGAGTTAGGGTTAAGGTGCAGGTAGGGAGAGTGTGCGGTAGTGTCGGACCTTAGGGTTAGGGTTTGGGTTAGGGCTAGTGGATATGTCCTGTAGTGTACTGTGTTGTTTACGTGTAGTGTGTCGGTGTTATGGTGTTCGGTGTTTTGCGTTGTCGGTACTTTGTGTTGTCGGTCGTTTGGTGTCGGTGATTTCTTTGTCGGCGAATCGGCGTTTCGGTAAATAGTAGGGGACCCGTTAGGCTCTCCATCACCAAAGAAGAATTAATCAAATATGTAACCAAATTAAAACTAAGCAAAATCCCAAAGACTGAGAGCCTAATGGATTAACTGGATAACCATATTTTACTAAAAGTCTTTGGTCTTTTTTAATTTCTCCAAGTCTTTTGGGTTTCTAATACCATGATGGGAATAGACCCCATTCCCAAGTCAAAGTACGATTAAAGTTCATGAAATTAGTATTGTTTCACTCTTTGATGTCAGCTGCTCTTTACAGCACCCTCAATTTGCCCAGTAATGACTCCTTCTGCAATTCATACGGTGTTACATGAATTGGTAACATATCTAAATACGATTGTAAATTATTTTTATAAGACCAGTTGCTTCTACTACTATTGGAACTGCCTGGGTATCTTTCTTCCACATGGCTCTCGTTTCTGCCTGCAGATCAAGGTATTTCATGACTTTGTGTCTCTCTGTACGCAAGACACTGTACTCACTAGGTGTGGCAATTTCAATGATCAATGCTACTTTTGTCTTCTTTTCTTGAACCACTATATCTGGTTTACTAGCATCTATCTTTTGAACTGTTGGTAATGGGTGACCCATGTGATATAAACTTCATAATTTTCTATGATTCTTTTTGGCTCATGTTTCCAGTGTTTTTCAGCCACTTCGATACCATATTGTTTGCACAATCTCCAGTGTAACAGTCTCACCACATTATTATGGCTTTCAGTATACAGTCCCTCTGCCATTAGTGTGTTACAACCAGCAACAAGGTGTGTGACTGTTTCCAATTCGGTTTTACAAAACCTACATATGTCTGTTTCTCCCACATGTTCAATGGACTTTGTAAACCAGCGTGTATGTAGCCCACTATCTTGGGCTGCCAATATTAACCTTTCATTTCTTGATGTGAATTCACTTCTCCTTAACCATTCCTGCATTCAATTTGATCAACGTGTGGCTTTTCCAGAAGTTTTCTATACTTGCAACTATATTTATGTTTTTCCTACATTTCTTGCCTTCTCATCTGGTCCTTCACCTTATATTATTTCTTTTATTTTTTAGCACATTCAGTTGCGGCCTGTTTTTTATCCACTTCTGGTTTGATTTCAATTCCTGCTTGATGTCGATATGCTTTTGCTAAATTAAGCAGAGATGGTCATCTTAGATTTATTCTCCCCATGTTTCAAAACTTTCACTACACTTGAATCTTGTGAGGTCTGTAGATATGTGTGGAGTCCCACGATTGCAGATCTGTACATGTAATCAATTTCAAGGAGGCCCATCCCTCCTTCGGAACTGGGAACATATAATCTTGGTATGTACTGATTTTTGTAAATCATTTGGTGAGCATGAAGCATCCTTCTTGTTTTAATATCCAGTTTATCCAACACTTTTTGGTGCCAGTCAATCACTCCAAAACAATATGTTAGGACAGGATGTCAGTGCTGTTTTCAGGATTAATTTAAGTCTTCTAAAGTACTCCTTACTGAGCTCTATTCACATTTGTTCATGTTTTATTGCTGATCCTTCATCAGTTCCCAAGTATTTATACACTCCCTCTTGCTTAAGTTCTTTTATATCACATTCTTGTCCCAAACTGATGTTTTCCTGGTGCTGCAGTTTCCTTTTTTAAAGGTTGCTTTTGCACATTTATCAAGACCAAATGATATTCCAATAATATCATCTGAAAATGATTTGACAACCTGCAGCTGTGCTTTCAGTTTCTCATCTGATGAGCTAAACAGTTTTAAATCACTGACAAAGAGAAGATGAGAAATCATTAGACTCTGTTGTTTTTAGGAGCCAAATTGTAGCCATGGCCTAAGCTGTTAAGTAAACAGCTTAATGGATTAATGGCAAGGCAGTATAGCAATGGTGACAGAGAGTCACCCTGGAATAGCCTCCTTTAAATTTTTATCCCTTGGATAATAATCTGCCTTTATCATGGCTTAATTGCAAAGTGGTCTGCCACTATTTCATGGTTACTGTAATGTAGTCAATCAGTGTAGGGTGAATCTTATACATTTTTAAGCACTCTTTTATCCATGAATGTGGGATACCATCAAATGCGTTTTTGTAATCAATCCATACTATACTTAGATTATTCTCCTTCTTACAGTTCTCCACTATAACTTTAACAACAAATGATCCTTTGTTCTATATGACTTTCTTTTATTGCCCTTTTGTTCTACTGCTATAATTGAGTTATTTATTTATTTATTTATTCCAGTTTGATTACCGGGGAGGTCCATTGGGCTAGGGGGCCCGTTTTCAGTGGAGGCCCGGGGAGAAAAGCTCCACAGAACAAAGTTTATTAACAAACATTTTTCAAAGATAGTTTAAAATACAGACAGTGGGTTTCTTCAACAAGAAATAAACAATCAATACAATTTCAATTTAGTTCATGAGATAAATGAGAATATAGCATAATAGCTAGATTTTACTATTTCCACGAAATAGAACAAAACAAAAACAACTGTAAAACACCAAAATAAAGAAAAAAGAGAAATCCATGATATCAAAACACCAAGTCCACGGAAATTATGTTTCAATACGTGCACTTCCTCAGACCAGTCTGAGGAAGTGCACGTATTGAAGGTGCATGAAAGCGCTAACAAATAAATTTCCCGTGGACTTGGTGTTTTGATATCGTGGATTTCTCTAGATTTTACTATTTAGTTATGAGTATGAATTTGCATTTGAGGGTGAGGTTAGGAAGGTAAGAAGGTTAGCCAGGAGTGAAGGGGGAGGAGAGTTTGAGAGGTATGGGTGGAAGAGTGCAGTTGCATTTCCTGTTTAGGTAGAGGTAGGAATGAAGTTGAGATTTGAAGTTATTATGGTTGTTACAGGTCCGTAGATAGGAGGGCAGAGCATTCCATTTTTTGCTAGGGTAAAGGATAAGAGAAGCTGACCAGCTGGGTGCTTGGGTTTCTGAATGGTGATCAGGTTTTGGAGAGAAGATCTAAGGGGTCTGAGGGGGGAATATGGTTGTAGTATATTGGATAGTGCAGGGCAATTAGAGGGTTGGAACAATAATTTGTGGGCTGTGGTTAATTGGTGAAAGTCTAGTAGGTTGGGGAATTCAAGCCAGTTTATAGAGTGAAGGGAGATGCAATGATGACAGGAGGATTTGCCACTGGTGGCAAATCTGGAGATTTTGTTGTAGCATACTTCCAGTTTGGAGGTAAGTGTGGAAAATACATTAGTGAGCAGAGGAGTGCCATACATAAGAGAGGGAAGGAGATAGGTAGAGGCAAGAGTTAGTCTGGAGGAAGGAGAGAAGAAGTTGTTGTTTCTATAAAGTAGGCCAAGTTTTATGTGAGTTTTTTTGATGTTTAGCTGGATATGAGTGTTAAAGTTTAGTTGCTTGTCAATTGTGACACCAAGAAGTTTGGCAGAGGGTACGATCTTGATAGAGGATTTGTTAAGGCTGGTAATTTGAAGAGAGTTTTCATCAAGAGGGGAGAATAGAAGGATCTTAGTTTTATTGGCATTGAGAGAGGTGATTTTGGAGCATCCAGTTTTCAGTGGTTGAGAAAGCATTTTGAGTCAGAGATTGGAGCTGTGCTAGGTTAGTGGCACAGCAAATCAAAGTGGAATCATCAGCATATTGTATAATTTTGGTGTTAGGAATGGCTTTATGGAAGTCATTAATAAAGATATTGAATAGCAAAGGGCCAAGTATGGAAACTTGGGGTACTCCAGTGGGAGTAGGAAGGAAAGTGGAGGTGGCTTGGCCCCATTTCACTGCTTGGGACATGTTTGAAAGATAGCAAGAGAACCATGAAAGAGTTTTTTGGGAAAGGTTAAGATTAGAGCGATGGTTTAGAAGGTGGGTATGAGAGATGGTATCAAAAGCTTTGGATAAGTCCAGCAGGACAGAAGATACCAAATTACCAGAGTCATGGGCTGAATTGACAGAATGTAAGAAGGAGAGAAGGGCAGAGTTAGTACTGTGTCCTGGGCAGAAGCCATGTTGGGTAGGGGAGAGTAGCTGGCATTTGGTGAGGAATGGTTAGAGCTATAGGTGGATGCATTTTTCAAGAATTTTGGAGATAGGGGAGAGGATGGCTATGGGGCAGAAATTGGAGACATTACAGTTTTTGCCACCCTTGTGGAGTGGAAGAATATATGCAGTATGCCATAGTTTGGGTACGTATGATTCAAGTAGTGATCTATTGATCAGGATGCTGATAGGCAGAGCAATAGCATCTAAAGCTATTTTTAAGAAGGAGGATAGAATGCTGTCAGGGGCATTGGAGCAAGGCTTTAGTTTATAAAGAAGTTTCTTTATTAGATTGGTGGAGATGGGTTTGATTTCAAAATTAGGGTGGGGAGGGGGTGGGAGGGGAAAATTGGGCAGGGAGGGGTGGTGGGTTATTATTGGTAAAGGTCTTAGTAAGCTCAGCAATAGAGGAGGTGAAGAAGGTATTGAATAGTGAGGCAATTTCTGAGTCAGATTTGCTGGTGTCAGGACAGGGGTTGTTTTTTGTTCCTGGCCTGAGGAGGGAATTAATAGAGTTCCAGAATTGTTTGGGATTTTTTGCATGATTTTCTTGTAGTTTGACATAGTAAGACTTTTTGTCTCTAATGATTTGCTTTTTGGCTAGGCTTCTCAACTGTCTATATTTCAGTAATGTTTCTGGTTGTTTATAGTGGAGGTAGACTTTCCAGGTTTTATCTCTTTGTAGCATAATGTTTTTTGTGTCTTTGGTGAGCCATGGGGTGGTTTTTATTTTAACTCTTTTAGTTCTTATTGGAGCTAGGGAGTCAAGGACCGTTAAGAATGTTGAATTGAAGTAGTCAACGGCTTTGTCTAAAGGTAGTATTTTTAGGGGGTTCCAGTTAGTTAGCTTAAGGGAATCAGAGAAAGTAGTAGGGTTAAAGTTAGATAGGTTATGAGTATGAATGCATTGGTGAGAGTGTGAGGAAGTGGGAGCAGCTCGAACGATGAAGACAGGGAAGTGGTCTCCTAAAGAGTCGGGAATGACTCCAGATTTTATGATTTTGTTAGGATGAGATACTAGGATCCAGTCAAGTATGGAGCCTTGGGGGGTTGGTTTTGTCAGGTCTAGTAATGGAGTTGGTAAGTTGAGTGAAGGTGAATAGGTTAATTGTTCTGGTGGGATTAGGGTTGTTGATTTTTCCCCAGTCGATATTTACATCTCCCAGGATGTAGGAGCCAAATTGTAGCCATGGCCTAAGCTGTTAAGTAAAGTTTTCTTCTAAATGACTATAAACTCTGTCGGCATCAATTACCGTGTATAGTTTACACGTCGTTGGAAGTCAAGTTATTGGTCTATAACTTTTAGGGTAGATTGCAGGTTCACTCTTAAGTAAGAGCTTTCTTTTTCCTGTTGTTAACCAGTGAGGTGTGTGTTTGGGGTGTGCATATAAATAGTGCTGACTCATGGCTAAATCCTCGTGCAATGATGGTAATACTTTAAGCCAAAAGTTAGGTACTGCATCTGGGCAGGGGTTTTCCAGTTACAGGCTTTTCTCAACTTTGTTTCAATCTCTCTGGCTGTTATTTCATCCCATTTCATATCATGTACCTTTATACTTCTTATTCTTTCTTGGTACTTACGTATTATCGCAACTAGCTTTGCTAGGTGGCATGCTGTACAATGTTTTCTGCAAAAGTATCTCTGTTAATGGAAGATGGGTACTGTAAAGTGTGAAACAGTTTGGGGTCACATTGTGTGCCACATACTAGGAGGAGTAAGGGGAAATGTCCACTTTACAGGGAGCGCCCTTGTCTGAACTGGACACATGACTGTTGCTTTACAATCGTTATCAATGGAACAAGTCAGCAAAATGAACAGGTTCTCCATAGCCACCTTTCAAACGGAGTTAAACGTGTAACTTACTACTACTTACAGGCAACTTTCATTGTCATGATTACTGGCACCTAAAAGTAACTGCATATACTGGTCAGTGCCATCCCTTTGGTAAGATGTTACCCAAAAATAATGGTTATTTTTCCCCACTCTCACAAGCAGCAGTCGTTATGATCGCTGTATTCACTGCCTAAAGTCAGTAAAAAACGCTACCCACAAATCTGTATTTTACCCTTATTCCTCTTCCAAACCCATCACCAATATCCCAGAAAACTTCTTAACAGTTTAGCCAACCCTTTTAAACTTAAAAGACATTTGTTTGACTGAAACATGAGCAATTATTGCATGCCGAAAATCTGGTTGCGATAATACGTAAGTACCTCTTTCTTTTATTTCTTCTATCCATTTAGCATCGTTGTTATGCTCCACAGGATCTTCATAGATACTGCTCCAAAATGTATCTACTTCCTCTTTTTTTGACGGTCTTTCAATTCCTTTTACCTTATTTCCCAGTTTTCTATAAAACATTTTTGGGTCATCAATAAATTGCTTATTTTGTGCATTTCTCTAATATTTATCTTTGTACCTTCTAAGTCTTTCCACCTCTTTTGAAATTTTTAGTTTGTTATGTCCAAAGGTGCATAATAGATCCTGGTCTGTTCTAATACTGTGCATTGCTTTTATCACATCTATCTTTCTTAGTATTTTTGTTGATCTATTCCCTCTTCTATAATCTTCTAACAATGATACTTCTTGTCTTAGTTGCTTTATAGTTTTCTCTATTAGATATTTCCATGATGGGATTCACTTTCTCCCCCTCTTTTCCCTACCCTGTGTTCCTGTGGTAGGACTTTATCAGTTATTAATTTATCAGCACAGTAATATATCCTGTTTACTTCTGTTATACCACATGGATCTCTATGGACAATCCTAATTACTGTGCTCATTTGTTTTATCAAGCTTCTGAATTTTGGGGTTTTATTAACCTTCTGCAGTCTATTTCTCTCACTGATCTTGATATATCTGTCTTTTTCTATTAAATCAAGCAACTCTTCTCTTAACTCATTTTCTTCCATACTGAGGGCACATCCCTTGTTTTCAGTTTCCTGCAGACATTTTATAGAAAGTTCTATAGCATCTTCCTGTGGTGCACTCTCTTCAATTTCATCCTATGTCATCTGTTGTTCTGTCATATGGGAACTCACTGGCCTATCACTCCTCAACATTGACTGCATCAGAGTTTCCATAATGTCCTGTTCCTTTCCTTGGTGTCTAGCTTCAAATGAATGGTTATAATGGTTTCCTGTGGAAGGCTCCAAAATATCTTGATATGGCACCTGACCAATTGCTTCCTGTTCCACTGGTCTCCCCTTAATTTGGATATCCATTGCTCTATCCTGTTGTGGTGCTTTCTGCATTTGATTTGCTACACTGAATCCTTCTCTTTGCAGCTGTTCCATAACCTCAATTTCTATTTCTTGGACTTATCCGTTACTAATCTCTTTTTCTACTTTTCCTCTTAATCTTCTTATTTTTTGTATTGTAAAGTTTTCCATATCTGGATTCCTTTCCCTATATTTTTCTTCAAATATCTTTAGTGCTGCTCTTTTTGTACTGGTTAGTTTTGCTTTTCCTTTGCATAAATATTACACCATATTAAATCTCTTTTGCTTTCCCATGTCCATATTTCTTCTTCACGTCTCCTGCTCTTCTTGCTTTTCCTTATTCTGGGGACTCACTCCATCATGCTGTGATGTAGTCTGCTTTAGGCCTACTACATTAAATCCTTCACTTTGCAGGCACTCCATAACTTCAACTTATATTTTTTTGACTTCTGCCTTACTAATAGTCTTTTCTACATTACGTCTTTGTGCTTTTTATTGTGAAATTATCCATATCTGGATGCCTTTGCCTGCATTTCTCTTCAAATATCTTTGAGACTGCCTTCTCTATATTAGTTAACTTGGCTTTCTCTTTTGTTAAATATTGCACCATATCAAATCTCTCTTTCTTTCCCATGTCCATATTTCTTTTTTCTATTTTTCAAATATCTCTAGGTTTTGTTGTTTATATTTTCTCACTTCCTCAGAAGCTTCTTTTTACAAACAGATCAAAATGTGTGTCTATATACAGTTTTTCAAAAATCTGTCGCATTAATGAACGCAAATTTTTATTTGAAGCTTCTGCCATTTTTTCCTGTGGAAGTATTTTTCTTTTCTTTAATTTCTCTCTTAATTGTTTTGTATATTTTGTGTCTGTAACAATACATAATTTCTTTCTTATCCTCAAAAGTCCACTCTATTGTCTTTTTGGCTCTTCTTTGGCCAATCAATTTTTGTCGTTTTTGTGGACTGCTATTTCCTTCTACAACAGGGGGGCCATCCTCCCCTTGAGCCTGGCCTGGCCCCATTGTAGGAATGTTTCCGTATTTTGAGGATTCTACACTGTCATTTTTGCCAGTCCTGGTACCAGTGCACCTACCAGGACTGGGCCCTTTTTTATCCTGAATCTTGTGCACCCAGCTATCCTTTTTTTATTTTTGATTTACTTCTGTCCATTATATATGCTATATAAATACAGTCTATATATCACTGTCACCTTGGTGAGATTTTGTGAAAAACAGGGTCGACCTCGCGAAGGTACTCACTAAGACTAGAGGATGAATTCAATTTCAGCACTAGTACTCTCCTTTGCTTGCTGACTTTTCATCTCTCCATCAGGACCCTTTTCAGGCCTTCTTTGAGGAACATTCAATTATACTTTAACAGGAGGTATGTAATTTCCATCTTGGAGCAGTCACTTGTGGCCCCTATTTTAAAGTCAGGGAATAGACCTGAAAACTGCATAGCTACAGAACCATATTCATTCTTAACATTGACTGCAAGTTATGTCAATATGGACAGCTCATCTAAAACCACACTTAGTGACCTTAATTCACCCCAATCAAGCTGGGTTTATATTAGGCAGAACTGCATGGGGAATATCTCACTAATGGGTAATAGATGGAAACCAGTCAAAGATTATCACAGTCAAGGGCAGCCTTAGCATGGATGTATGTTATCAGTTCCTGGACAATTTAATGTGTCTAATTTACTTATGAAGGCTCTTCATCTGCTCTATTTTAAATCACCTGCTGTTACAAGAATGAATTGATATCTGTAATCCATAAACTGTTTATCATTAGGCAAGGTGTAAGCTAAGGTTTTTATTTTGGTTCTTGAGCCACTAACTACTTCTTTATGTAGCTGCCTTCAAGGTTCAAACATTGACCTTATGCCTGCTCTAGCTCTTGGTCATTGGTTCTTTCTGCAGACAATCTAATCCTATTGCTTATAGATTGGCACATAACTATTCCCATTGTTTGGACAAATTTCTCAGGGGGAAGGAAATCTCAAATTATAAAATCAGTTTATTCATACATATAATTCTTTCTGGTCATTTTAATCCCTCAGACTTGTTCAGACATTTTGTTAACTTCTTTCAGAATTTCAACTTCTTCCTCTTCTCTAGAAGTGACAAGGGATACAATTTAATCCATCATATGCATGGATCTTCATCTATGGTGGGGATAGACTTTGCAGCTGGAAATAAAGATAGCATTTATTAGAATAGTTTTGTATCATAAACATTTTTTTCCTACAGCAGGCATTCCTGCTGTGTTTTCCTTCCCATCAACTCTGGAAGAGGACTAGTGGGTTATTAACCCTTATATGTTCATTAGGGTGTCCCTGAGTGTCCCGAGCACAGAGTTACTACCCAAAATATAAAGGAGGCCCTCACATTCCCAACCTGGCTATTTGTCATTATTCTTAAGTGTTGCTTCATATTGATGACAGAAGATTGAGAACACTATGTAGCTGTCCTTGCAGGTTTACTCATTACGGGGAGACCGAACTCTGTTATCACATTACATCCTGGGTCTATCTCCACGTTCTATGATGTGGGATTTTGCAATAGGATGCTCTCAAGTCCATGCATTTATTGCACTATATTAACACTGTTTTATTGGCACCTAAAGACATCCTGCATTTGACTGATAACAGTGGCCTTTGTTCCATATATTTTATGGTTATTGTTGATGTGACACCTCATTACCGTTTGCAAAAATGGTAAAAAAGAAGGTTATAGACAGACAGATGGATGGATGAATGAACATTGTCATCATGGTACTTAAAGGACCCCACATTAAGTTGACTGGAGTGCCCCTTTTAATATTAATTCTACATGGTATATCACATACTCCAGTAGCCCTCAACTCTTTCTAATTTGATTTCTGATGCCCAGCAATGTCTCAAGGTTCTCTCTCAACTGTGATACAAGTTCACACTAAAAGTCTACAAGGAGTTGTAGAGCATCTGTCACTTAGACAATACACACACTCTCCAATACAAATTACTTATTCAGAGATAAATGTAAGGGTGTATCACCTCCCTCTCCAATGCATTTTCTGTTCCACTAATCTCTTATACCATTGACTGATGGTTCAGCTGATTCAGCCAAATGGTTGTTTAAGTACCACTCTGTCCTCCTTCGAACATAATATAATCCAGGCTGGAAATGAGGGTAGTGCATTGAAAATATAAAAATTACCCCTTAGATGAAGATGTTACCATTTGAATATTTTTTTTTAAATTTTGGCGAACTTATTTTTTTCCAAGCACCTTTAATGAATTATCACTTGTGACATAGGTAAATTTACATTCATATAAATTAATTAATATAACAAACATTTTACTTCACATATATTGCTATATATCATATAACCAAAGCAACATTACATAAATTATTCAATTCCTGCCCTTTTTTTTTGTTAAACATATTTATTAAACTATCACTTACTACATAGGCAATCATACATTTATACAAACGAAAACAAACCACACCGGTACAATTCTAGTTGCAAGCATTTGACATCACAAACCATACTGACACACTCCCAGTTGCAAACATAATACATCACTTTTAATCTACCCAAACTTTTTCAGTCAGACATTACATAGCTCATTTAAGTCTTGCCACCTTTTAAGCCTTATTCCTCCCTTGTATGTATTGTTCCCACAATTCCCATTTTTTTCTATGTAGTTTGCTCCTACCTTTTTCTAAAGATCTCAATTCCAGTTCTCTGTTACTATATTCAATACTTTAGTATAGTTGGTTTAGATTTTGATTTCTATTTTCTAGTAATTGTTTTTTTGTCAGCCACCATTATTAATTACAGCAAGGCCTTACAATGCCCAGGCAATTCCAATTCTGTATCATATCTCAGAAAAATCATTCTTCTCATCAGGACATTCTGCTCATCCAGAATCTCTGACAGTACATCCCACAGGGAATCCTTAAAGTCTCCCAAATCACTGCACTCCCAGAAAATATGTTCCTAATTACCTCTTTCTTCCCTGTCACACCTCCAGAATTTGCTGTCTGCCTCAAAAAAATTCTATGGAGTCTACTTGGGGTACAGAAATATCTATGTAAACATTTCCAGGCAAAACTCCTAAATGTTATAAATTTTAGGACTTATTTGGAAGACATACATACATTCTCCCATTGTTTTTCTTTTTTTTTTTTGTGAATTGTTATCCAGTCTCTCTTCCCAATCATTTCTAACCTCTTCTGATTGATTCTTATAGTTATCATGCAATATTTTATATGCTCCTTTTTTAATGGCAGCTTCTGTTCTAGATTCTACTAAAAACTCTACCAGTGCTGGTTTTGCATTTAGGACCCCCATATTTCTTTCTCTTTGCCTATACTCTGATATCAATCCCTGATAGGGAAGGCAATCTCTAACCTGCAGTCCAAATAAATTCTTGGCATATTTCCATTCTATCATCTTTCCCTCTCAAGTTATTTCCTCCCAATACCTTGGTTCCTTTGCCAGTTTTCTCCAATAAATTCCACCCCACTCTTGTCTGTTGTCTATATCCTTAATTGCAGTAATCCCTATCAGCAGAATCTCCTTTCTCCAATCCAGCGTTGGCTTAGTTTTTAGAATACTTTCTGCTGCTTTATGAATATATTATATATGATTATTGTTATTCTCCCACCTGCATCCAAAATCCCAGTCTCTCCTTGTTTCTTGAGCTTCTCCCCATTTCATCATCCCTTTCTACTTTGAAATATAGCTTTCTACTTGTGCTCTGTATAGGAGTCTTAACTGTGTAGCTCTGAAATACCCCTTTAGATAGGGTACACCCAATCCACCCTGTAATACTAGAAGAATCAGCTTATCCCACTTGACTCTTGCCGTCTTCCCCTCCTAAATAAAGTCTTCAGCTCTTTATTAATTGCTACCCGCAGCTTCTCCTCAGGTTGATGAAAATATGCCTGACCTGTGTATAAGATTAAAGGGACTAAAAATATTGTAACTACTTACAGATGAATCTTGAGGAGCCCTTTTAAAATCTGTATGACACCCAAATGGCAATTATTTGGCTAGAAATGAGGGCATTGTCTTTTATATGCCATACAAAAACCTGCCACGTTCTTCACAGATTTTTTATTTTAATTACTAATGGAGGTGCTTTCAGATCTACCCTGTCTTTTCATTAATTGTATCTGTGGTGGCAATGAATATAATCACGTGATGGTGGAAGTCACCTCTCCATTCCTCTTCTTATGATTGTTGTCATATTGGTTGATCAAATATACCAAGCATAATTCCAGGAGTGTCAAGACAAAAGTTTTAGTGTGTCAGGTTCCCTTTATTGATTTTAAGGACCAGCTGCAACTGTCAGGTCAAACTACATGATGCTAGGGTATAGACAGAAGACATTTTCCATACCTGAAAGCAAATGACTCTCATCCAATGTTGTTTTCTTCTTCTCACACATCATTTCTATAATTTGATCCTTGTCCAGTAACATAGACCCCCCCCCCCTTTGAAAATGTAAAGCTTCATACCGCCACTCATTTTCAAATCAGGCTGAGTCTGTCTATTGTTTATTGACTTGCAACTCCCCATATACCTTTATAGAAATATTTTTCTAGACAACTGGGTATCTTTAAGTTCTTAAGGTGTTGAGGTGTTGTGGTGTTCTAAACATAAGCATTGAATGAGAATATAAGTTTCTTCACTGTGAAAGTGCTGGCATCAGAATTTTCAGGAGACTTGCTGCTGTTTTCTGATTTAAACAGTGATATATTGTTTTTGATGTAAAAATTGTCTTTTTTTTCAATAATTATCCATTAATGGCTTTACATATCATATAACTTGAGAGATTAGTCTTTGTATTAAAATATAAATAAATAAAATCACACATAAAAAGTATGAACTACAGACAACCCAAACAAAGTCCAAGATCTTCAAAGTCATGTTCTGAGTAGATAACCCAATAGTTCTATTACTATGTCCAGACAGTGGACTACTACAATGATAGGAATACCATTCTGCTGCTAAGGAGAAAAGCAGTCCATGAAATGGTACCAGTAGTTTATCAGCCGCGCCATATATTGTTAGCAAGGTCTTTATATAAATGATGGAAAACTGTTACCAGTTATAGGAAAATAAGATTCAATCAGAAAAAACATAGAAAACTGTTAAACAAAATCAGCATATTTTCCATTTTACTACAATGTTTCACAGAAAGGTTACAATTTTATTCTACTTAAAAAAAATGAAAATCATCAAAAGTCCTTAGTACCAGAGACTGTACTTGTTTAAGCTGCTTCTGTAATCCTTGGGCATTTGTTATTTCTGGCAGGGAGGCAGGGGAAGGAGCAGGAAGCAACAAATATTAATGTCAGTCTGATGAAGCAATTTCATTGTGAAAATGCTTACTACTTTTTTACTACTTCCAGCCAAATATTTTTAGCCCGTGGCTATGTGTTCTGGTGTTTTGCTGTGATTTCTGGAATTATCATGATACAGTCAGCACAATGTCACTCGTCATCATCACAATACATGCAGTACCATGTCTGTGGTCATTATGATGATACAGTCAGTACCATGTCATTGGTCATCATGATACATGCAGTACCACATCACTGGCCATCTTCATGATACATTCAGTACCTAGTCAATGGTCATCAGCATGATACATTCAGTACCCCGTCACTGGTCATCATCATCATCATGATACATTCACTGCCATGTCACTGATCATTATCATGATGCATTCAGTACCATGTCACTGGTCATCATCATGATACATTCAGTACCCCATCACTGGTCATCATCATGCATTCAGTACCATGTCACTGGTCATCATCATGATTCATTCAGTACCATGTCACTAGTCATCATCATGATACATTCAGTACCCTGGCACTGGTCATCATCATGATACATTCAGTACCACATCGCTGGTCATCATCATGATGCATTCAGTAACATGTCACTGGTCATCATCATGATTCATTCAGTACCATGTCACTGGTCATCATCAGGATACATTCAGTACCATGTCACTGGTCATCATCATGAAACATTCAGTACCATGTCACTGGTCATCATCATGATACATTCAGAACCATGTCACTGGTCATCATTATACATTCAGTACCCTGGCACTGGTCATCATCATGATACATTCAGTACCACATCGCTGGTCATCATCATGATGCAGTCAGTAACATGTCACTGGTCATCATCATGATTCATTCAGTACCATGTCACTGGTCATCATCATGGCAGGTTTTTGTATGGCATATAAAAGACAATGCCCTCATTTCTAGCCAAATAATTGCCATTTGGGTGTCATACAGATTTTAAAAGGGCTCCTCAAGATTCATCTGTAAGCAGTTACAATATTTTTAGTCCCTTTAAACTTATACACAGGTCAGGCATATTTTCATCAACCTGAGGAGAAGCTGCGGGTAGCAATTAATAAAGAGCTGAAGACTTTATTTAGGAGGGGAAGACGGCAAGAGTCAAGTGGGATAAGCTGATTCTTCTAGTATTACATTCAGTACCATGTCACTGGTCATCATCATGAAACATTCAGTACCATGTCACTGGTCATCATCATGATACATTCAGAACCATGTCACTGGTCATCATTATACATTCAGTACCCTGTCATTGGTCATCATTATGATGCACTCAGCACCACTAGTCATCATCATGATGCATTTAGTACCATGTCACTGGTTATCATCTTGATACATTCAGTACCATACCACTGGTCATGATCAGGATACATTCAGTGCCATGTCACTGGTCATCATTATGATGCTTCAGTACCATGTCACTGGTCATCATCATACTGTATTCAGAGCCATGTCACTGATCATCACCATGATACATTCAGTACTATGTCACTGGTCATCATCATGATACATTCAGTACACAATCACTGGTCATCATCATGATACATTCAGTACCCCGTCACTGATTATCATCACGATGCATTCAGTACCCCGTCATTGGTCATCATCATGATACATCCAATACCATGTCACTGGTCATCATCATGATGCATTCAGTACTCCATCACTGGTCATCATCATGGTACGTACAATACCTGTCACTGGTCATCATCATGATTCATTCAGTTCCATGCCACTGGTCATCATGATGATGCATTCTGTACCATGTCACTGGTTATCATCATGATGCATTCAGTACCCCATCATTGGTCATCATCATGATACATTCAGTACCCTGTCACTGGTCATCATCATGATTCATTCAAAACCCTGTCACTGGTCATCATCATGATTCATTCAGTTCCCTGTCACTGGTCATCATCATGATGCATTCAGAACCATGTCACTGGTTGTCATCATGATGCATTTAGAACCATGTCACTGGCCATTATCATGATGCATTCAGTACTATGTCAATGGTCATTATTATGATGCATTCAGTATCATGTCACTTGTCATCATCATGATACATTCAGTACCCTTTCACTGGTCATCATCATGATATATTCATTACCATGTCACTGGTCATCATCATAATGCATTCAGTACCATGTCAATGACCATCATCATGATACATTCAGTACCCTCTCACTGATTAACATCATGATTCATTCAGTTCCCTGTCACTGGTCATCACCATAATACATTCAGAACCATGTCACTGGTCATCATCATGATGCATTCAGTACCATGTCTCTTGTCATCATCATGATGCATTCAGTACCATGTCACTGGTCATTATCATGATGCATTCAGTACTATGTCACTGGTCATCATCATGATAAATTCAGTACCATGTCACTGGTCATTATCATGATACATTCAGTACCATGTCACTGGTCATCATCATGATACATTCAGTATCACATCACTTGTATACTTCTCAGCCTCTTAAAGCAATAAATCTGGACAAAGCCATAAATAATGGAGGGGGGGGGGTCAAAGGCCCAAAAATGGGGACAGTTTTTAAATACTGCTCATACAAGATTAGAAAGTTGACAGAATAATAGGTTTTGCATTAGCATGAATTTTATAAATGATAAAAGGTTTAAAACTCAAATTTCTGTTATTATTATCTGACTTCAGTCCTCAATTATTTGCCAGTGATTTGCCCAGAAATCACAATTTTTGGAGAAACTGACCAAATATATGAGGAAAAAGTCTGAACATTATGTGAAAATCTGCACATTTGAGAGGTATGGTCACTGGTCATCATCATGATGGATTCTGTACCCTGCCACTGGTCATCATCATGATACATTCAGTACCATGTCACTGGCCATTATCACGACACATTCTGTGGTCATTATCATGATACAGTCAATACCCCATCACTGCACATCATCATGATACATTCAGTACCCCATCACTGGTCATCATCATGATACATGCAGTACCATGTAACTGGTCATCATCATGATACATTAAATACCCCATCACCGGTCATCATCATGATGCATTCTGCACCCCATCACTGGTCATCATCATGATACATTTAGTACCATGTCACTGACCATCATCATGATAAATTCAGGACCATGTCTGTGGTCATTATGATACAGTCAATACCCCATCACTAGTCAATATCATGATATATTCAGTACCCCGTCACTGGTCATCATCATGATACATTCAGTACCATACTGGAAAAAGAGAAAAGCCCTGTAAGTAGGATCCAAGTGCAAGACAAAACAAACTATCAGTAACTGAAATAATGCCAGCACTAACTCAGTATATATCAGCAACAAAACTACAGCAACACTAAGGTAAAACTTAAGTGTTTTAATACATATCGAACAATTCAATAATCCAGACTGGTTTCAGCCTAACATGGCTTTCCTCAGTGGAACTAGAAAAGTACAAACAGGAAATGATGCACAAATGCAGGTTTAAATAAGGTCAATAGACGAATGAGGTGCTTTTGTAGGTTTGAATTTTTCCTTCCAGTTTTTCTTTCAGGCAGTATTATGGGCATGCCTAAAATCCTTTGGAAGCACCTCATTGGTCTATGGACCTTGTTTAAACCTGCATTTGTGCATCATTTCTAGTTTATAGCCTGCTACAGACCACCCTCCCAAACCCAGGAACCCCACTCGGCCTTCCTGAGAACACTGGAAAATATGAAGGTCTCTCCAAACACCATTATATTGGGCGACTTCAACTACCCAAACATAGACTGGGAGCATTACTCTAGCTCCAACACCCTAGCTCAAAGGTTCCTAGAATTTATAAACTCAAATGCTATGGAACAACTTGTTACCACTCCCACAAGAGGGGAAAACATACTGGACCTGATCATCACCAACATGGGGACTCTATGCTCCAGACCAGAAGTTTATCCCTCACTGGCAAGATCAGACAATAAACTAATCTCACTAGATATTCACATCCTGACCCCAGCCCCTGCCCAGAAAACCACAGTGAAAAACTTCTCTAAAGCAAATTTCACACTCCTCAAAACCAAGGTGGAATCCTTCAAAGTCCCCGAGCCTATGGAAAATACAGCCCAGACCGCAGAATCCTTTATAAACGCATTCTATAAACACCTTCAGGAATGCATGGATCATGCAATCCCAGACAAAACCAAGACCCAATCCTCCAAAGGCAGGCGTCCTGTCTGGTGAACCCCAGCCATAAACAAACTATACAATAGAAGGAGAAAGCTCCTACATGATAGAGTAAAATCCCAAAAAGGGAAGGCATCTCTGATCAGTATTAGCAAAACATTATGGGCACTCATAAAATCGTCTAAGGCCAGCTTTGAGAGAAAAATTGCACAGGACACTAAGGATAATCACAAGGCTTTCTTTAGTTATGTTAGGAACCTGGGTGGAAATTCCCAGATATGCTCAGAATTAGTCCAAAATGACAAAAAATACACCGGGGATCATGTCAGTCGCCCTGCTAGACAGGGGTCCAGGGAAGTAAATAGTGTGGGAAGAAATAGACAGGGAATTGTTATGGCTAGGCTTGTATAGGCCCTAGGGCTGATAGCCTAGTACCAACCTATGAACCTATGAACCTATGAACCGAACCCACAGACATTGCCAACATCCTAGCTGACAGGTTCAGCACAAACTCCCCCCCTCCTTCCCCACCAAAAGGGCAAATATCTATCCCAGCAGAGTGCTGCCCCCCCTGACATCTCAGATGCTCAGGTAAGAGCCGTCCTCTCCAAAGCAAAAAACACAGCATCAATGGGACCAGACGGTGTACCGGGCTGCATCCTACATGAACTCCAAGAAGAACTAAACCCAAACATAAAACTACTGTTCAATCTCAGCCTTACTACAGGATATGTACCCAAAGAGTGGCGTACAGCAACAGTGGTCCCTCTCCACAAAGGTGGTGCCTCAACGGATCCTGGAAACTATCTCCCCATAAGCCTGACTAGCTTGGTCTGCAAAGCTATGGAAAGGATCATCATGGACCTCATAAATAAAGATATTGGGGACCTACAGACAATGGATCCTACCCAGTTCGGCTTTGTTAAGGGCAGATCCTTCCTCTTAAACCTGGTCGATTTCTTTGAAACAGTCACCAAGGCCATTGACGAGGGGAAGGTGGTCCACACAGCCTACCTGGACCTCGCAAAAGCCCTCGATACAATACCCCACTCGGGCATTATAGATAAGCTCACCGGCTTAAATATAAACCCCTATGTCACTAGATGGGTTGCAAATTGGCTCAAGGACAGAACCTACATGGTTAGAATTGCTGGAGCCATGTCAGACTCCAAACCAGTTACAAGTGGCATCCCACAAGGCTCAGTCCTGGGACCTCTCTTGTTCGGTATATATTTCTCAGAGGTACAGGCCAACACGGAAGGACTGCGGCTGACCAAGTTCGCAGATGACTGCAAACTGGGCGCCATAATCGACTCTCCAGCTGACACAAGCATCCTACAAAAGGGCCTCATAGAAACAGACAACTGGTGCCAGAGCCATGGCCTCAAGCTAAACGCCAAAAAGTGTATAGTCATCCCCTTCGGCAAAAACAAAGTGCCTACAAATTAACACATAGATGGTAATCCATTAAGTACGGAAGAAGTAATTAGGGACCTGGGGACCCAAGTTGATAGCAATCTCTCATTCGACAACCACATGGCCAAAGTGGTTAGAAAAACATTTTATATAGCCCACCTAATCATGAAGGGATTCACATCTAGATCAGGGGAGGTCATCGTGCCTCTTTACTCATCCCTCATCAGGCCCATAATTGAGTACAATGCCCCTTTTGGGATGTACCTTACCAGACACCTGCAGCAACTGGAAAGACCCCAAAAGTACCTCACCAAGAGGATCAAAGGGCTCAAACAGATGCCATATGCTGCCCGGTTAAAGAAACTCCAGCTCTACTCAGTGACATACCGCCTGCTCAGAGGCGATCTGTGCCTGACATATAAAGCCATGTCCAACCCGGAATTAATGGACATGCTGCACCTCAGAAAATCCAAATCCCATTGAGCTACGAGCTTGAGAGACTTGAACCTCAGCACTGAAATAAATAGGACATGCTGGAGGGACAGATTCATAAGCCAGAGGCTCCCTTAACTCTGGAATAAAATCCCAGTCCAGGTTAGGCAGAGTCCCTCATTGACTCTCTTCAAGAGGAATCTTGATGAGTGGATGGGAGATCGTAGATTTACTCTGGGTATCACTTCTGTGTCACTGTTAGACAGAGGCACAGTATACTAACCTCGAAAAAGGGCATAGCAAAATTCATTTAAAATGGGTGGTGAAAGCCAAACACACTCTGGCTAGGCTTGTAAATGCCCTAGAGCAGATAGCCTAGTATGAACCTATGAACCTATGAGCCTATTTCCTGTTTGTACTTTTCTTGTTCCACTGAGGAAAGCCATGTTAGGCTGAAACCGGTATGGATTATTGAATTGTTCGATATGTATTAAAACACTTAAGTTTTACCTTAGTGTTGCTGTAGTTTTGTTGCTGATATATACTGAGTTTTGTGCTGGCATTTTTTCAGTTACATTCAGTACCATGTCACTGGTCATTATTATGATGCATTCAGTACCCCATCACTGGTCATCATCATGGTACATACAATACCTGTCACTGGTCATCATCATGATACATTCAGTACCCTGTCACTGGTCATCATCATCATGATACATTCAATACCCCATCACTTGTCCCCATCATGATGCATTCAGTACCATGTCACTGGTCATCATGATATATTCAGTACCTTGTCTCTGGTCATCATAATGCATTCAGTATCATGTCACTGGCCATCAATAAGATACATTCAGTACTATACCACTGGTCATCATCATGATACATTCAGTACACCATCACTGGTCATCATCAAGATGCATTCAGTACCATGTCACTGGTCATCATCATGATACTTTCGGTACCCTGTCTCTGTTCATCATAATAATCCATTCAGTACCATGTCACTGGTCATCATTGTGATACATTCAGTACCATGCCACTGGTCATCATCATGATACATTCAGTACACCATCACTGGTCATCACCATGATGCATTCAGTACCAGGCCACTGGTCATCATCATGATACATTCAGTGGACCATCACTCGTCATCATCATGATGCATTCAGTACCATGTCACTGGTCATCATCATGATACATTCAGTACCATGTGACTGGTCATCATCATGATACATTCTGTGCACCATCACTGGTCATTACTATGATACATTCAGTAACACATCACTGGTCATCATCATGATACATTCAGTACCCCATCACTGGTTATCATCATGATACATTCAGTACCCTGTCACTGGTCATCATCATGATTCATTCAGTTCCCTGTCACTGGTCATCATCATGATGCATTCAGTACCCTGTCATTGGTCATCATCATAATAAATTCAGTACCCTGTCACTGGTCATCATCATGATTCATTCAGTTCCCTGTCACTGGTCATCATCATGATGCATTCAGAACCATGTCACTGGTCATCATCATGATGCATTTAGAGCCATGCCACTGGTCATCATCATGATGCATTCTGTACCAGGTCACTGGTCATCATTATGATCCATTCAGTACCATGTCACTGGTCATCATCATGACACATTCCATACCATGTCACTGCTCACCATTGTGATACATTCAGTATCACATCACTGGTGTACCTCTCAACCTCTTAAAGCAATAAATCTGGACAAAGCCATAAATAATAGGGGGGGGTCAAAGGCCCAAAAATGGAAACATTTTTAAATACTGCTCTTACAAGCTTAGAAAGTTGACAGAATGACATATTTTGCATTATCATGAATTTTATAAATGATAAAAGGTTACAAACTCAAACTTCTGTCATTATTATCTGACTTCAGTCCTCAGTTATTTGCCAGTGATTTGCCCAGAAATCTGATTTTTTGGAGAAACTGACCAAATATGTGAGGAAATAGTCTGGACATTATGTGAAAATCTGCACAGCTCAGAGGTATGGTCACTGGTCATCATCATGATGATGCATGCTGTACTCCGTCACTAGTCATCATCATGATACATTCAGTACATCATTGGTCATTATCATGATACATTCAGTACCATGACTGTGGTCATTATCATGATATAGTCAATACCCCATCACTGGTCATCATCATCTTGATACATTCAGTACCCCATCACTGGTTATCGTCATGATGCATTCTGTACCCTGTCACTGGTCATCATCATGATACATTCAGTACCATGTCACTGGCCATCATCATGATACATTCAGTACCATGTCTGTGGTCATTATTATAATACAGTCAATACCCCATCACTGGTAATCATCATGATGCATTCAGTACCATGCCACTGGTCATCCTCATGATACATTTAGTTCACCATCACTGGTCATCATCATGATGCATTCAGTACCATGTCACTAGTCATCATCATGATGCATTCATTACCATGTCACTGGTCATCATGATGCATTCAGTATCATGTCACTGGTCATCATCATGATACACTAAGTACCATGTCACTGGTCATTATCATGATGCACTTAGTCCATCACTGGTCATCATCATGGTACATACAATATCTGTCACTAGTCATAATTATCATGATTCATTCGATACCCCATCACTGGTCATCATCATGATGCATTCAGCACCATGTCACTGGTCATCATCATGATGCATTCAGTACCATGTCACTGGTGATCATTATGATGCATTCAGTACCCCGTCATTGGTAATCATCATGATACTTTCAGTACCATGTCACTGGCCATCATCATGATATATTCAGTACCATGTCTGTGGTCATTATTATGATACAGTCAATTCCGCGTCACTGGTCATCATCATGATACATATAGCTTCATGTCACTGGTCATCATGATACATTCAGTACCCTGACTCTGGTCATCATAATGATGCATTCAGTACCATGTCACTGATCATCATCATGATAGATTCAGTACCATGCCACTGGTCATCATCATGATACATTCAGTACATCATCAATAGTCATCATCATGATGCATTCAGTACCATGTCAATGGTCATCATCATGATGCATTCAGTACCATGTCACTGGTCATCATCATGATACATTCAGAACCCTGTCACTGGTCATCATCATGATGCATTCAGTACCATGTCACTAGTCATCATCATGACAAATTCAGTAACATGTCACTGGTCATCATCATGATACATTCAGTATCACATCACTGGTCATCATCATGATGCATTCAGTACCATGCCACTGGTCATCATCATGATACATTCAGTAGACCATCACTGGTCATCATCATGATGCATTCAGTACCATGTCACTGGTCATCATCATGATGCATTCATTACCATATCACTGGTCATCATCATGATGCATTCAGTACCATGTCACTGGTCATCATCATGATGCACTGAGTACCATGTCACTGGTCATTATCATTATGCATTCAGTACCCCATCACTGGTCATCATCATGGTACATACAATATCTGTCACTGGTCATCATCATCATGATACATTCAATACACCATCACTGGTCATCATCATAACGCATTCAGTACCATGTCACTGGTCATCATCATGATGCATTCAGTACCATGTCACTGGTCATCATTAGGATGCATTCAGTACCATGTCACTGGTCACCATGATACATTCAGTACACTGTCTCTGGTCATCCTAATGATGCATTCAGAATCATGCCACTGGTCATCATCATGATACATTCAGTACCATGCCACTGGTCATCATCATGATACATTCAATACACCATCACTGGTTCATAGGTTCATAGGTTGGTACTAGGCTATCGGTCCTAGGGCCTATACAAGCCTAGCCATAACAATTCCCTCAATATTTCTTCCCACAATATTTACTTCCCTGGACCCCAGTCTAGCAGGGCGACTGACATGATTCCCAGGGTGAATTTCCTATCTCCCATCCAATCATCAAGGTTCCTTTTAAAGAGGGCCAAGGAGGCGCTCTGCTTGACATGTATGGGCAGTCTATTCCAGAGTATGGGGAGTCTCTGGGTCAGAAACCTATCCTTCCAGCATGTTTTGTTCATTGTGATGACAAGGTTTAGATCCCTGGTGGCTCTGGGGGATTGGGAATTCTTTTAAGTGGAGCATGTCCAACAGCTCAGGGTTTGACATGGCCTTGTATGTTAAGCAGAGATCGCCTCTGAGTAGATGATATGCCACAGGGTATAGCTGGAGTTTTTTTAGCTGGTCAGCATATGGTATCTGCTTTAGGCCAGTGATTCTTTTAGTGAGGTATTTATGCAGCCTTTCCAGCTGTTGCAAATGTCTTGTGAGGTACATACCAAACGGGGCGTTATACTCTATAATGGGTCTAATGGGGGAGGAGTACAGTGGGACAATGACCTCTTTTTTTCCTGGATGAAAAGACCTTAGTGATGAGGTGTGCCACATAGAAGGATTTCCTGACTGCTGTGGCGATGTGGTTATCGAAGGTGAGACCACTGTCCACCTGTGTCCCTAAGTCTCTCATCACACTTTCAATGTTTAGTGTACTGCCACCTATGTGGTAATTCATGGGTACATGTTTCTTTCCAAAGGGGATAACTATACATTTCTTGGCATTAAGCTTGAGCCCATGGCTCTGGCACCAGGCATCTGTTTCTGTAAGGCCCTTTTATAGAATATCCACATAATTTGGGGATTCAATAATGGCTCCCAGTTTGCAGTCATCTGCAAACATTGTTAGCCAGAGTCCCTTAGTGTTTGCTTGCACTTCAGAGAAGTAGATGCCAAACAAGGGTGGTCCCAGGACTGAACCATGAGGTACTCCACTTGTCACTTGTCTGGAGCTGGATTTGGAGTCGGCTACTTTTACAGTCTGGGTTCTGTCAGTAAGCCAGTTGGCAACCCATCGAGTGATGTAGGGATTTATGCCCAGCTTAGTAAGTTTATCTATGATTCCAGAGTGGGGGATGGTGTCGAAGTCCTCAGCGAGGTCCGGATAGGCTGTGTGGACCACCTTACCCTTGTACACAGCTCTGGAGACTGATTCAAAGAAGTCAATCAGGTTCAGGAGACAAGATCGGCCCTTCATGAACCCAAACTGGGTGGGGTCCAGTGTTTGAAGGTTGCCAATGTCTTTGTTTATAAGTTCCATGATAATGCATTCCATGCCCTTGCAGATCAGGCTCGTCAGACTGATGTGACGGTAGTTCCCGGGATCTAAGGTGGATCCCTCATTGTGGAGTGGGATAACTGTAGCTGTGCGCCACTCAGTGGGCATGAGGTGAGGCTATGATTAAACATGACACTTAGGTGAGGTGTCAGTTCATTTTGTCGTTCATGTAGTACACAGCCTGGGATGTCATCTGGTCCCATGGATGCTGTATTCTTATCTTTGGAGAGTGCGGTTTCTACCTGTGTGGCCGTGATTACTGGAATTTGGCAATCTTTTGGTATTGAGATGGGCCCTTTAGGGGGTGAGAGGGGGGTGAAATTGGCACTAAATTGATCTGCCAGGATATTGGCAATATCCTTGGGATCAGTATATTTAATGCCATTCTGTTGTAGCTCAGAGCAGATATGAGCATTGCCATTTAGATTTTTGACATAACTATAGAATGCCTTGTGGTTGTGTTTGGAATCTTTGGCAATTTTATTTTCGTAACTAGCTTTTGAGAATTTTATGAGGGATCTCAGATTCTTACTGAGGCTGGTGAGGGAGTTTTTTACATCCTGGGATTTGCCTCTTTTTTGCAACAGTTTCTTCCTTCTGTTGTATAGTTTGTTTATAGCAGGGGACCACCAGATTGGCTTCCTTTTTTTTGGAGGAGAGCATCTTGGTTCTATTTGGGATGGCACGATTCTTGCACGAGTGGATGTGCCCGTACAGTGCCTTAGTGTAGGATTCAGCAGTCAAACTTTCAGATCCCGTCTACATGGGTGTCATGAAGTTTGTCACTTCTGACTTCAGTAGCATGAAGTTGGCTTTGGAGAATTTTTTTTTACGGAGTTTTCCTTACTGGGGAGTGGGGTGGGATGTGGATGTCAAGGATTGCTTATGGTCAGACCTGACCAATGAGGGGGTGACCATTGGTGTGGAGCATCTATTTCCCATGTTGGTAATGACCAGGTCTAGAATACTGGAGCCCCTGGTGGGACAATGGATTAGTTGAACCAGGGCATTGGAATTTATGAATTCCAAGAACTGTTGGGAAAAGGTGTTGGTACCCAAGTAGTTTTCTCAGTTAATGGCAGGGTAGTTGAAATCACCCAGTATTAGTGTGCTTGGTTGTATCTTAATATTTTCCAGTATGTTTAAAAAGGTGTAGTGAGAATCTTGGGGCATGGTGGGGGATCTGTAGCAAGCTACAATTTGGATTGCAGTCTTACCTAGTGTTAGTTGCACCTGGAGAATTTCAGGTGCATTGTGTTGGGCAACTAGCCTGGAGGTGTGAATATCCTTGGTGAATATGGACACTCCACCTTTAGTGTTTCGGTCTTGGTTTTGTGGCCGAAAAGTGTGGTAAGAGTTGTAGCCTGGTATTGCAGGGGTGCTCTCTGGAGCCTTGAACCAGGTCTCAGTTACTGTACAGATATCGATGTTATCCATTTTTAGGAGTGCCTCGAGAGAGTGCATTTTGAGGTTTAGACTTCTAGCATTGAGAAGCATTACCTTCAGATTTTGCATGCTTGTATCTGTTACAGTGGTGGTTTTGTCCTTTGAACCATGCCTAAAAAGGCACTATAGGGGTGGCAAGAGCTTTGGCCAGTAACCTGAATCCCAGGGGTGACAGGTGCAGACCATGTCTGGCAAAGCATCATGGTTTGTTGATCGTGTCTTCACAGGCAGACAGATACTGGATCCCCTTTGAATGACACCAGAAGCTTAGCCAATTGTTGAAGTCAATCATTTTGAACTTATACTGTGGTATCATTCTGGGCGAAGGCAGGATGCTACTCAGGGCTAGGGTCATACCTGCCTGGGTCACATGATCCAAGAGCTCTTCCATGTCTCTTTTCATGTAGTCCAGGGAGGTACGTCTCAAGTCATTCACTCCAACATGGACAATGACAGATTCGTATTTGTACTTGTTGTGGAGTGACTTCAGTGGATGCTTTATGTGGCGGATCCTGGCACCCGACAGACAGCTGACTGTAATTTTCTCCTTGTTCAGCCTGGTGAGTGGGACATCAGTGTGCCTGACTATAGAGTCACCTATGACTAAAGTGTTGGGTACATTGTCTTGCCTTAGGGGCTGTTGTTGGGTGGCACACTGGTGTTGTGAGCTATGTGTCACTTTGGTTGTGACTGCTGTTTGCATTTCAGCTTTGGAGGTCCTTGTTGCTTGGACAGGTTAATGTTAAGGGCCTCTGCATATGTGGGTTTAGTGTTGCTATGTGTGGGTGTTGATGGTGTGGGTTTTGAAGGGCTATGAGTTGCTTGAGGTATAGTACAGGTGTTAAACTTTTCCTCTTGACTGTCTAGCACAATCTTGACTGCAGAGAGCTTTGCTTCCAGTTTTGAAAATGTAAGTGCATCTCTTGCAGGTTGTAGTGTTGGGTGGTAGGAGGAGAGGGTTGTCTGTGTATGAGGCAATTGCCGCATTGCCCCAGTATGCCCAGATTCACCAGGTGTACAGGAGAAATCACTGGATGCTGACCCTTGGACATGCCTGTTTAGGTGCTTTTTTTGTAAAATACAAGAGCTGTTTTCCCTTACCTTTGCAAGGTACTTTGCAATTATAGGCTGTTTAGTGCCTACAATTAATTTCTCCTTATTGACATCATCAGTTTCAGGCTTCCAAGTGCTTTCCAGCAGGTTGTAGAGCAAGTGCTAGTCACAGGGGCTCAGATTTAGTGCTACTACTGAGAAACCAACTAGTTCTAAGGGAAAATTGAAGAGCAGGCTTTCTGGCACCTGGAATAGTTTAACTGTAGCCCCGCGGTGCTGCACAATGCAAAAAATGCACAAACACACACATTTTTTAAGCCAAAAAGTTGAAAGGGATAGAAATCAGCCCAAAAAGGCTAATAAAATTACAATTTCAGAGCTGGAAACCACTCCTCTAGTGTTAGATAGACAGTACAATGCTCACCACTCCCATTGGCAAGCAGTAGAACTTTCCTCTACCACAGCAAGATCTGGATAGCTCTGAACACAGAAAATAAAGTCCTGAAACAAGCAAAGCCTGGGAACTGGACTGTCTAGGAAAGGTGGGAAATGAGCAAACAAAATAGTATATATATAAATATATATAAATGCAATTAAAACTCTACAAAATTAGCAATTTAAAACATTTTGAATGAAGAAAGGCAAGTGCACAACTGAAAAACGATTTAAGAGGCAGTAATACGGTAGAATAAGTAGCTAGTCTACATATACAGAGAAGTCTATATATACAAAAAAGCAGCTAAAACACTTAAACAATTCAGATGCAGTGCAGCCTAGAGCACTTGAGTTGCAGCAATATTAAGGCAAATACAGTTATAATAAATGCACTACAATATACTCTATATTTCCAAAATGTTTGAGAAGCACAGTCAGAACACAAGGAGATTTAGGCAATTTTTTTAATGAAAGGGAGAAAGGAGGAACAGAAGGCCTTCTCAGATGTTCTCTCTGCATTAGGTAGAATGAGCTAATGACACTAGACTGGGAGGAGTGTCCCAGATAAAATATACAGTAGGGGCGGACAACTGCAAAGCCACCAAGTATCCAATACTAAAGCTATTAGCCTACACTCTTTAGACAGTAAACACTATAGAAATCTTTGTGACTGCAGTGAGCCACAAAATGAAAGTTTTTAAACAGATAAAGGAGCAAAGAGACTCCACAGAATGATTTTAACTGCAAACAAATCAGTTACCAGTGCAGATTAATTAATAGCAATAAAATACAATAACAGGTATGCAGCAGGCAATAAAAAGTGCTATATATAAATTGCTAGAAGCAATAATCAGTATAAATAAGCCAAAAAAACAGGATACTTATATATCTCAGATCAGAGTTGTAGTCAACACCCCTCCTCCACTCTGCTCAGTATGTATAGACAGAAATCCTCTCAAAGTTAGTGCTTAAATACCGGAAGATACAACCTTAGACAACTTTTTTTTAAAAAGCACAAAAGAACCAGCCCCCACTAGCAAGCAGCCAATCAACACAATCCAGCCACGAAGGTAAAGAAAGGCTTCTGCTAATTCAAGATGGCCTGTTCATGTGCTCTGAACAATCACTGCAAAGGCAAACAGGCCCAGAACCAGCAAATCTGAACTGGGAGAATACTAAAGCTATTAGCCTACACTCTTTAGACAGTAAACACTACAGAAATCTTTATGACAGCAGTGAGCCACAAAATGAAAGTTTTTAAACAGTTAAAGGAGCAAAGAGACTCAACAGAATGCTTTCAACTGCAAACAAATCAGTTACCCATGCAGATTAGTTAATAGCAATAAAATACAGTAAAAAGTATGCAACAAACATTAAAAAAGTGCTATATATAAATTACTAGAAGCAATAATCAGTATAAATAAGCCAAAAAAATGATACTTATATATCTCAGATCAGAGTTGTAGTCAACGCCCCTCCTCCACTCTGCTCAGTGTAATGATGCATTCAGTACCATGTTACTGGTAATCATCATGATGCATTCAGTACCATGTCGCTGGTCATCATAATGATACATTCTGTATCTCGTCACTGGCCATCATCACGATACATTCAGTACCATGTCTGTGGTCATTATCATGATACAGTCAATACCCCATCACTTATCATCATCATGATACATTCAGTACCTTGTCACTGGTCATCATCATGATACATTCAGTACCATGCCACTGGTCATCATCATCATGATACATTCGGTTCACCATCACTGGTTATCATCATGATGTATTCAGTACCATGTCACTGGTCATCATCATGATACATTCAGTACACCATCACTGGTCATCATCACGATGCATTCAGTACCATGTCACTGGTCATCATCATGATACATTCAGTACCATGTCACTGGTCATTATCATGATGCATTCAGTACCCATCACTGGTCATCATTATGATGCATTCAGTACCATGTCTGTGGTCATTATCATGTTACATTCAGTACCATGCCACTGGTCATCATCATGATAGATTCTGTACCCCGTCACTGGTCATCATCATGATGCATTCAGTACCATGTCACTGGTCATCATCATGATACATTCAGTACCATGTCACTGGTCATTATCATGATGCATTCAGTACCCATCACTGGTCATCATTATGATGCATTCAGTACCATGTCTGTGGTCATTATCATGTTACATTCAGTACCATGCCACTGGTCATCATCATGATAGATTCTGTACCCCGTCACTGGTCATCATCAAGATACATTCAGTACCATGTCACTGGTCATCACCATAATACATTTAGTACCATGTCACTGGTCATCATGGTGATACATTCAGTACCATGTCCGTATTAACCAGATGAAACTACACAGCAGAGATCTTCCACATGGAACCAAAAGAAGCATGACCCACAAGAGTAAAACATTTTTCCTAAAATATGCACAAGAAAAGTTAAGTACTTTCATTCTGTAGCATACCAAACTAAGGTAACTGCCACAGCAAAGGTCTTGCTTACTTAGCTATATGCTCCACTTGCAGAAATGTTTATGTTGGAAAGAGTGAACTGACATTATGTAAGAAAATATATTAACAGTGCTATGACATTTTGAAGCAGAATGTTAAAAATGCTTTGCAAAAACATTCATTTGAATGCAGTAGTTAAGTTAATTGTTGTTATTTTGAGTTTTGGAAATTGGCATCCCTAAACCCAGGGGTGAAGCCTGGGAAAATAGGATTGAGTACAAAGAATTCAAGATATGAGTCTATAGTTTGTGAGACTGCTTTTACTATGGAAATTATGTAACTTTAATACTGAGTTAAAAAAGGTTACTGTAACTTTAAGGAGGTTATTTTCAATTAAGCGAATAGGTTATATATGGCAGAGATGAACATAATGGTTTAGTTCTGATGAAGTCCTTTATATTGTTACAGGACAAAATCACTTAACTTTTCTTGTGTGTATTTTTAATTAAACATTTTTTATTCTGATGGGTCACACTTTTTTTTGGTTCCATGTGGAAGGTCTGTGCTATGCAGTTATATCTGGTTACCTGTTTTTTGGTGCTGCACAATTGCCATAATTGCTGATTTGGTAATATGTTGCTAGTCAACATCATCATCATGCATTCAATATCATGTCACTAGTCATCATTGTGATGCACTCAGTACCATGTCGCTAGATATCATTATGTTACATTTGGTACTATGTCACTAGCGTTCTTCATGGTGAGTTCAGTATTATGTCCCACATTATTTCTGATATATCTTAGTTAGCCACTTTGGCATATTCTGATATAATACATACCCCATCACTGGTCATCATCATGATGCATTCAGTACCATGTCACTGGTCATCATGATACATTCAGTACCATGTCACTGGTCATCATCATGATACATTCAGTACCCCATCACTGGTCATCATCATGATGCATTCAGTACCATGTCACTGGGTGTCATGATACATTCAGTACCATGTCACTGGTCATCATCATGATACATTCAGTATCCCATCACTGGTCATCATCATGATGCATTTAGTACCATGTCACTAGATATCATGTTACATTTGGTACCAAGTCACTTGCGCTCTTCATGGTGAGTTCAGTATTATGTCCCAAATTGTTTCTGATATACCTTTCTTAGCCACATTGGCATATTCTGATATAATACATACCCCATCACTGGTCATCATCAACTATTAGGGAATGGGCAAACTGTACATCGGCACCCTGATTGGAGAACGAAGGTTCTCCAGCAGGGTATTAATATAGCAATAACCAATGATGTTGGAGTGCTATATAGAAGACTTACCCATGGTTGGTGTAATTAAATAAAGCTAACCATGGTTAAATGTTCACTATACCACACCAATGTGTTGGTTATTGCTATTTTACAATGACATTATTTAACTTCCACTTTTGCTGCGTATCCTGTTGCATTTTTTTTATGTACTGCGCATGCGTACGGGACTTGCATTCCCATGCTTACCCAGCACATCAGTGCTTTGGGAAGCAAGCAATGGAGAAAGGAAGGTCTCTGTTGTTTCAATCAAAAAAAAAAAGTGTTTCGGACACTTTAGGGGTAGGAGAGAGACAGAATGGAGGAAATACAAGGAAAATCAGGTAAGTTTCTTTAGTTTTGAATAACATACCTGATTTTCCTAGTATTTTCTCCATCCTGTCTCTCTTGTATGTCTGAACCGTCTGGATTTCTAATTTTATTTATTTATTCTTGTTTAAAAATTTTTAAAAATTACAGTGAATACCAATGGAAGAAAGTCTGAGCAACCAGACCTTTTTCCATTAGTATATGCTCAGATTTACAGCGGGCACACTGGTTGGACTGATCAGTCAGCGTGCTACTTTTTGCATGCTAATGACCAGTCATTGTATAATGTACAAGTGATGTCCACTAAAAACCAAGTCCGCTGCTTCACAGCAGCATATCAAGCTGCTGTGGAGCTCAGACTGCAAAAAAACTATTGGCCACCATTACTTTACACTCACTAAGCCGAGCTTTTGCTGTTTAGCGAGTGTAAAAAAACAAAACAAAAAAAAAGTGTATTTATATGTATGAGGATGTTTATGTTTCTGTCTGCGTGTGTGAGTGAATGCGTGTATGAAAACAGGAGAGACTGTGTGTGTGAGAAATTGAGAGAGAGTGAGAGTGATCTTGTGTGACTAAATGCATGTATAAAAGCAGAGGAGACTATATGTGTGAGATCAAGAGAGAGAGAGAGGGCGGTCTTGTATGCATATAGATCTGGTTGTTTCTTCTTCCATCCTTCTCAACTGCCCAAATTTTTGCAGAATGTCCACATTTTTGCCTAATACTTTTTGTCTGTTCCTCATAAAATCTGTGTTTTTTTCTGAAGTTTTGTGGCAAATCAATGAGGAGTGAATTTGCTAAATAGTGACATGCATTTGAGTTTCAGGATTTGTACCGTTAAGAAAATGCATTGTAATACACCACCTTTTATTCTAACAACTTTCTAAGTTTATAAGAGCAATATTTAAAATGTGTCCCCCCCATTATTCTTGGCTTTGTCCAGATGTTTTGTGCTAAGAGGTTGAGACTTATGCTTTTGTGAGTGAATGTGAGTATGTAACCAGAGGAGACTGCGTGTGCATATGTATATGTGTGTGAAATCTGAAGAGACTGTGTATGAGAGAGACAGAGAACGGGCTTTCTGTAAAATTCTTGTGTTTTGCTTACTTATTTTTTTAAGTATTATATCAGTTTTTATGTATTTTTGATGTAAAATGCTTCCAACAACACCATTTACATATACTACAGAAAGTTTGAAACACTAGGCGAAGGAACTATTTTACATCAAAAATATATAAAAAAAATATATAGTATTTAAAAAAAATAAGTAAAACACAGTATATACCACTCTCTTTGCGCAATAATGCCCAACAGGGTGTGTGTTAATGTGATGCCTACGGCATCAGGACTCATAACACCCCTGGGCGGGCATTAATTACACATTAACATACACCCTGTTGGGCATTATTACTTACTTAAATGATTTAGAAGGAATCTACAAAGCTGGCTAAAAATGTTGGAATTTACCGATTCCACCTACACAAATTTCAGTGACAACAAAACATAGAATCACATCACAGAAACTCTAACATGTAACGGCGTACATTGTCAGAATTATGACTGTTCCAAGCATATATTGTATGATAGGGTACATTAGACCTAAGGCCTCATTCCAAAACTCATAACCTTCATGGAAAGTTATTGTTTTTTTTTCCTGAACAGCCATAAGTTTATTTAATAAAACTTAATTCATCAAGTTGATGTTATTTTATTGCAACAACATACAAAAGTTATTTCCGAGCTCCTCCCCAAGCACAACAGCTGTGCATCATGCAATCCCCAACCACACCTCTGTCTTTGCTTACCTGGTTAAACACGTATCACAAATTCACACACAAATTATTGTGCCATATCAGCACAATAATGCAGCATTTTCTGTTAAGATTTCTCGGCCAGAACATAAGTGCAAAGAAAGAAAGCTGAGAGAGCTTAATATGGAATGTGGGTTAACATTATTGGTGACCTGATTCTATGCATTTTGTGCAAGTACATCTGAGTGCAGGTAAAGATGTCATTAGGGTTACCATCGAAACAGATAAAGGCCACACTATTTGCTCCACCCCTTGTTAAATGTTCACTGCTTTTTTTCAGTTACTGTTGCTGCAAAGGCTTTGACGAAACAGCAAATGATGCAGTTATCTCCTTAGTTTATATTTTCTAAATGTTATTTCTTAGGATTCTTGTTGCTTCAGCAGTTACCATACTTGATATAGAGAATTATGATTGGGTCATCTTATGTTACAAAAAGTCAAGGAAAGATTAATGGCAGAGACAACAGGCAAAAACAAATCTGCTTTCAATTTTAGTGTTTGCTTACCAGTACTGTCAGGTTTAACTGCCTCGTGCAAGATCAGATCTTAACAACTGAAACAGGGGTGCTTAAGTGCTAAGAGCAGGTTTCATGCTATAGAAGCACTTAACTAGTTTATCTTTTATATGATATCAGAGCGTAATCACCACACTCCATAAATTACAAATGTATTATCATCAGATAAGCATGAAGATTTAAAAAATTCTATTAAGGTGATGAAGACAGGAAGAAATAAATATAAACCATGTTCTGTATTCTCTTCTATCTGCCTAATATTTTTCCTGAATCCATTTTGTGTGTATATCTACAGTATTATTTTTTATACAGCAGCCAAAAATACCATATATATTTTTTACCACAGTAAAAGAAATATAGCTGGAGAACAAATATGCTATTTTACTATTAAAAAGTTTCAGAGATTTTAAAATTTGTGTAATTTTCTTGAGATGCAGTAAATAAAAGAATGAGATGATAACACTAAATAACTCCTAACACATTTAACAGCACTGTAGTCACCATTTTCAACAAACAATGGGCTGTTCTGAGAATTGAACATTACCAAACTATGAAATCTAAGTGAAACAGTATGCATTCTGGAAAAAATATGCATCATAAATGTGTAGGCACTTAGAATGACCCAAAATGCATCAGAGGCACTCACCAAAATTGAATTGTCTGACAGAACTGAGTTCCTGACTATCAAGAGTTCTGAATCATGTCAGTCCTGCTCAGAAATGTGAATTGGACAGCCTCATTACAAAGGCGTACATGGATTAAGTTACACAGTAACCATAAGACTGACTAATTAATTTCAATGCTTTGACATTCAGTGCTTTTATTACTCTGAATGAACCTGTTGCAGTACTTCCATGTTTTTCTTGCTGCAAAAATGGGCCTAACTGTTGACACTAGTTTTATGTCATGCCTACTTTAGCTTCCTAAACATTGAAGCACAGTAAATCCTCTATAATTCAGTTTAAATAGCTTAATATTTCTTTGTGGATTTATACAGCAATTGATCCCTGGCAACCAAGATTTAAAAAGAATGTACGGACTATAATCTAATAATTCATTTGTGCATGCTAATGCAGATGGCACAGTGGTGTAGTGGTTAGCATTGTCGCCTCAGAGCAAGAGGTTCTCCGGTTCGAGTCTCGGCTGAGGTGCCTTCTGTGTGGAGTCTGCATGTCCTCCTTGCATTCGTGTGGGGTGCTCTGGTTTCCTCCCACATTCCAAAGACATGCAGTAACTGGATTAGACACTCTAAATTGGCCCTAGATGTGAATGTGTGTGCGAGTGTGGGATGCACTCTCTGAGGAGGGTTGGGCCTAGGGCTTGCACCCTGATCCTGTAAAACCTGTACCTCCTGCGGAAACAGGTGCTAATTGCCCACTGTGTTGACTGCATGGGAGCGAATCCAGGATGCCAATGCACCATTAACATTAGCAAACATTCTTGCTCTTATCAAAGGTATATCATTCTTCTTGTATTATGGTCTCACTGGCCAAGAAATATTCTAATTTATGCTACTTTGATGAAGCAACACTGACTCAACATAAAATCATTTTAATGGAAAATAGCAAGTTTGAATACTCACATATTTAAACAGAGCAAATCCTATTCTGGGCTTCATACACAGAACTCCAGATCAACTTTATATGTAAATAGAAATCCATTATGTACATGACTGTCTGTGATTTTAAACTGTAAAAGATGTTCTATTCAAACATTCTATTTTTAGTAAAAGCATGTGCATTTTTAATTATGCATAAATTCTTTTTCACAGTCCTCTGATGTTATCAAAGTCATTTTGTACTGCATAATTTGCACAAACAAGATTTTAAGCCTATGCTAGCAAAATGCAAGCTGATTCAGCATAACTGGAAGGTGCTCAATATTAAAAAAGCACTAACCAGAACTAAAAAACACAATAATTGTGGGACTTCCACATCTATTAAAATTGCAAATGAAAAACTGCCCTGAATGGGACTTACGGAATAGGATGGCATGTCAGGCACACAGTATGCAGGGCTTCATCAAGTAAGAAATTCAGCTCCTTTTCACCAAGTGCTGTTGCATAAAATTGCATTTATCTGATCTAACATGCTCCAGGTGTGATGAATGTTTGCATGAGTTACTTGGACGACGCTGTCACAAAAGCAAGAAAGTAGCTGAAGTTAATTTTCCCAGTCTGTTTTCTACTACCCAGACATCATGAATGCCATTGATAGGTTAAGCAATCAATTACAGACATATGTACATTTTTGGCGGGTGAAGGGAAAGTCAACAGGAATATGCACTGGCTCCCGCTCTAGCACCCAGCTGACCCATATCTCCTTCCATTAGGGAAAAAGCCCTGCTGCACATTTGTTATCTTCAGCTATTAGACAGCAGATATGTCTGCAGATTTTGCAGAGTGTCATATATCCACCCTCTCAGCAGATTGCTTGCTCCATGACAGCTGCATGTGTGCTACCATCCCAACTTCTAGACTAAGCAGCTCACCACTCTACAACATGGGTATACCAGGCTCCTTGCTGGAATGATACACCTGCCCTCTTGCAAGTGTTGTTAATGCAAACAGCCAAGTTACCACCCTTTTTCTAAGATGGAAGCGCTGGCATTGCAGTGTCAGTCAGTGGTACAAATGGTAGCATGCTTTCCTTTGGTGCATAAGGCTGTGGTTTCTTTTCCTACACCAGGTAGATTGATTGCTGGCACTGTAATGAAGTATGGGAGGGGGGTGGAGTCTCCTGTCTGTGCCATCTTTCAGATAAGATGTTAAATCAAAGCTCCAGCTGCCTAAGTTAGTGGTAGCTGTGGTGGAGTTAAAAGATCCCATGGCGCCTATCAAAAAGTATAGCGGTCCTTTATTTATATACAAAACTAACTGTTATTTACAAAATATTAGCATATTTACAAACTTATAAATGCATAGATATACAAATCTATTTACCCATATAAGTTCATAGGTTCATTCAATGATACTAGGCTATTGGCCCAGAGGCCCTTATAAGCCTAGCCAAGAATTTCACCCATCTTCCCACAAAGTCAGCATCTGTTTTCCCTGTTCAGCAGGGACACAGGTGGGATCCCAGGGGTATATTTTCTGTTTCCCATCCAGTCGTCCAGGTTCCTCTTAAAGAGGACTAGTGAGGTACTCTGCTTGACATGGAGAGGAAGTCTATTCCACAGATGAGGAAGTTGTTGGAACACAAATCTATCCTGCCAACAAGTTCTATTAATGTCACAGACCAGGTTGAGACTTTGCGGGTGGGTTGTGCGAGTGGAGTTTGACTTACGGATATGCAGCAACTCCATCAAGGTTGAGACTGAAACGGCCTTGTATGCCAAACACAGGTCACCTCTGAGAAGTCTGTACGAGACTAAGTAGAGGGACAGGGCTTTTAGCCTACCTGTACAGGATAGGTTTTTGAGACCCTGGATTTTACTGGTCAGGAACCTCTGTGGTCTCTCCAAGTGCTGCATGTGCTTGGCAAGGTACATGCCAAAGGGGGCATTGTACTCGATAATGGGTCTGATAAGGGAGGAGTATAGGGATGTTGTGACCTCCTTGTTTCTGGATGAAATACCCTTACTTATGAGGTGAGCCATGTAGAAAGCCTTCCATACAACGGAGGTAACATGGTGGTCAAAAGTCAGGTTGCTATCAACCTGGGTGCCCAAGTCCCTCACAACTGATTGCATGCTTAGTACATTGTTATTAATGTGATAATTAGTGGGTACACCATTTTCCCCAAAGGGGATAATGATGCATTTCTTGGCATTCAGTTTGAGACCATGCTTCTGGCACCAGTCATTAGTTTCGTTAAGGCCCTCTTGGAGGATGTTCACACCACTAGGAGAATTTATGACAGTGCCCAGCTTGCAGTCATCTGCAAACTTTGTCAGCCAGAGACCACTGGTTTTGGCTTGCACCTCAGAAAGGTATATCCCAAACAGTAGAGACCCTAAGACCAATCCTTTGGGTACGCTACTTGTTACAGGTCTACTACTAGAGGTAGGTTCCCCTATTTTGACTGAGTGGGTTCTATGAGTGAGCCAGTTAGCTACCCATCTGGTAACATATGGGGTGATGCCTAGCTGGGGGAGTTTATCTATTATGCCATAGTGGGGAATAATGTCGAAGGCTTTGGCTAGGTCAAGGTAGGCAGTGTGCGCTGTCTTCCCCTCATCCATGGCTTTGGTGACTGTTTTGAAGAAGGTGACCAAGTTTAACAGGCATGATCTCCCTTTGACAAAACCAAACTGTGTGGGATCAAGCATTTGGAGGTTGGCAATGTCCTTCTTTATAAGGTCCATGATAATGTGTTCCATGGCCTTGTAAATTGGGCTAGTTAGGCTGATGGCCCTATAATTACCTGGGTCAGTGGATGCTCCACCTTTTGCAGAGGAATGACAGTGGCTGTCCTCCATTCTGCTAAGACAAAGCCGGTGCACAGGCTTTGGTTGAATAGGGTGCTTAATGGTGCTGAGAGCTCTTGCCTGAGTTCATGTAGGACACAGCCAGGGATGTTGTCAGGTCCCATGGAGGCTATATTTGTTGCCTTTGAGTGGGCATGAATAATCTGCTCCCTGATGATGATGGGAGGGGGCAAGTGCTGGGGATGTCTTGGTTTACTGATGGGGGATGGGGGGTGAAGTTTTCACTGAACTTGTCTGCCAGTAGGTTGGCTATATCTATGGCATTTGTGTATGAGGTATTCTTGATCACCAATTCAGAGCAGATTTGGGAGGCACCTTTGAGATTGCAGATGTACGGGAAGAAGGCCTTGTGATTGTCCTTAGTGGATGTGGCCAATTTGGACTCAAAGTTAGCCTTAGAGGATTTTACCAGTGACCTTATTTGCTTGTTCAGACAAAGGAGAGGTTGCTTCCAACTTGGCACCTGCATCTTCTTGGTCCTGGGCAGGGACTTTTTACTTTTATTATAGAGTCTGAATATTGCTGCTGTCCACCAGACAGGTTTACTCTTCCTTGAGGAAGATGATTTGGTCCTGTCAGGTATTGCTCAGTGCACACAGCTATGTAGGTGCTCATATACTTTTTTGGTGTAGGTTTGTACATTAGTGGTTGATTCAACTGAAGGGATGGTAGCTGGAAAGCTGCTTTTACCTGCTCTCAGGAGGTTGCAGTCAGCTTTGAAAAAGTTTTTTTGTTCGACCCTGGCAAGGAGGGGGGGGGGGGGTCAGGGAGATGGTGACTTCAAAAGTGATTGCTTTATGGTCGGATCTTACCAAAGGGGATGACACTTTAGGAATGCTACAGTGGCTACTCATGTTGGTTAGTACCAGGTCCAGGATATTTTCACCTCTTGTGGGGGTGTCAACCAGCTGATCCAATGCATTATCACTGATGAAGTTGTGGAATCGCTGGGCATTTGTGTTTGAGCTAGAATAGGTCTTCCACTCATTCATAATTTCCTTCAGAATTTTCATCCATATTAGATCCCCCACTCCTTTTTCCATAAACAACATCTGATTTTACTTAACATTGCTGCTAAAATTCATTTACCATTAAATATAATTTCATTTATTCCTTCATTCCATATAACTCAAATACCATAAAATAACATTTTATCTACTATTTTAACTTTTTTTACTTCTATTTTTATAATATCCATATTTAATCATGTCCATTTTTATTTTATCCACTGCTTTTATATCTTTGAAAAACAGCTTCTTTACATAGTTTTTCCCATAACATTTTTGAACTTCTACATTTCAAAACAAATGTTCCGTAATTTTCTTGACAATGTAAACATATTCAATCACTTTTCTTTTTATATGGCATATTTCCATTTACTGGCAATTTATCTATTACCAGTTTTCACAAAATAATCTTGACATTCTACTTTCTGATTAAATTTGCTTCTTATTCTTATACTGTTAATTTTTCATCTGTTAGCTTTTCCCATGGTTTTACATAGTAATCCTTTATTATTACATTCATATACCATATTTTTCTATCTTTTTCTACATCATCATTTTTTGTTTTAGACAAATATATTTTTTTCTTGGTAACATTTTATTTCTTCATTTATTTTATACATTTATACACTTTTTCCTCTTTCATTCTTTTTTACCATAATATAAAATTTATCATACTTATATTATGCAATTTTACTACTAATCCCTCATCTTTTTATTTTATCCACTTTGACACTTTGTACAAATTTAATGAAGCAGCATATACCACTGGGTTAATTAACCCTAAACCTTCCACTTCATTTACATATAAAACTTCTTTTTTTACTAGGTTAAACTAGAACTCCATATAAATGAAAAAAATATCTGCAATAATTCCTTATCAAATACTGTTGGCAACATGAATACACTTGTTAAGTATGCTATATTTCCATCAGTACTGAATTTATCAAATAAGCCTTTTTCTGTATGATAATTTACATGTTCTCCAGAAAAGACAAGTTTGTTTTATTTCTTCTACTGTTTTTCTCCTATTGAATTCTACCTTTATCCCTAAATTGTGGGGTTTATATTAGAAGATCGAATGTTCAGGTGATCGAACATCTAAACATCGATCTTCTAATATCGAACTTAAAAATGTTGAACGTCCCAGGGAAACACATCCATTGGCCACTAAAACAAAAAAATAACTCTACATCCAAAGTAAGTAGGGGACTTTGCCCACCACACCCCCTGATGTGGGGGGCTATGCCCCCCACACCCCCCTAACTAAGTATATCAACTCTGAGATCACTCTACAGTACACAAAATGGCAAAATCTGGTAAACAGCCAAGGGAAATTTTTCCCTGTGTTAAATCATCCGTTCACCATTTTTTGCTTTCGATATTCGAAGATCGATGTTTAGCTGGTCGATCACCTAAACATTTCATCTTCTAATATAGACCCAAATTGTATACCTAGCACAGAAATTTCATTCATTGTAATATATATACTTCCTATCTTCACTACATCACCTAAACCTTTACTTTTTTCTTCATTTAAAGCCATCCTTATCACATCTAGACACTAATTTGTGCAAATTATTACTTCTTTTATCCAGATTTAGTTTTTTGCAATTATTATAATGCCATCTGCATATGTTAAGAGAGCGGGAATTCTTAACCCTTCAGGCGTTATATACCCTGGCTCCTTCATTTTGTAATATACTTCACATACTATCACATTCATAACTAACGCAAAGAGTTACAACTCATTGGACATCCCTGCCTTACACCACTCTTCATATGTACCTCTTAGCTTAACCAGCCATTTACAAGCATATTTACTTTATTATTACTGTATGCTGACATGCATAATTTCCTAACTTTCTCACTTACACATATTATTTCATTATTACCCATAAGATTTCATATTCAGTTGTACCAAATCCTTTATTGAGGTGTCCTATCATGATTTTTACTTCTTCTTTTCTATTCATAAAATCATTCACAATTTCTGCAACTATTATTAATAATTCTTGACAACCATACCCCTTCATACTATATATACTATTCTCCATAATATTTCCATTTTAGTTTCAAATCTCTTTTGTAATATTTTCATAAAGATCTTATAATCATTATTATTCAATACTATCAGTCTCCAGTCTTCTAATAGTTTTCTATCTCCCCTCTTCCATATGAATTTAAGTATTCCAATACGGAATTCACTATACATAAACCTTCATTTAACCATTCACTCAAAATCTTTAAAAAATACTTTTTTCACCAGTCCCTTAAATTTTTATACATCTTATACCCTATTCCATCTGGTCCTACAGTTGAATCTATATTTACTTGTCCTAATACTTTATCTAGGTCATTTAAAGAAATCTCCTTTTCCAACATTTTATTCACTTTTCTGTTAACTTTTTTATTTGCCATGCTTTTTCACTACCTTCTTTTTTCTTTAAATATTTCTTGTACAGAATTTTTTCCTGAGTTTTTCTATTTTACCTTTTATATTTTTTTATTTCTGTCATTACACTACTATGTCCCTTTACTAATCTGCTTAAGTAACTCAATACTTCTTTTGTTTTTTCTTGGAAAAACTATCTTTGCTTATATAACATTTCTTGTATTTTTTCTTGATTTCTTTCATACTTTTTTTGTGTAAGTACTTTCTCTCATTATATTCTAAATCTTCCTATGCATTGTTATATGTTATTTTATATTTTTCTTTCTCTACTTTTCAGACATCATATTACCACTGCAAAAACAATGTTTATATTTTTCCTTAAATATCATCCACCATTCAGACCAATTTTTATAAAATGTTCTCATAGTACTATCATCTTTCCATAACTGTGTTACTAATCTCTTTCTTTCTTCATTCCATGCTTTCTCATGTTTCCTTTTTATTCCTTTGTCTTCTTCTATACAGTCCTTGTTTTTGTTTATCTTTAGCCATATTGTGAGATGATCTGAACATCTTGTTTCAACTACCTCCCCTTTTCCTATAAATAAACCTTCTGATAGTATAAAATAATCTATTTCAGTTCTATTCATTCCCCTTTTGGAAGTCCATTCATTTTATGTCCCAGAATTTTAACTTAACCATATTTTATTACTTCTAACATGTTTCTTATGCCATGTCCTTTCTTTTTACACTTGCCTCTTAAATCACAATTAAAGTCTCACATTATTATAATGTTTATATGTATCACTCCATAATCTAAAATCTGATGAAATAACATTTCTCTTTCTTTACTATTAGTATAAGCATATAACATTATAATTCTATATACTTGTTCTTTCCATTTTAAATCTTCAATGGTTAATCTTCCCATTTTTGCTAAAGTTACAGCTAATATTTTATTGAATTTCTAAACAGTACAGCTATCCCAGGGCATCTCTCATTTCCCAAATTCCAGATTATCTTTGCACCCTATAGTTTGTCTGTTTGCAATCTTTCTTCATTTGTTGAAAATCTTGTGTCTTCTAATAATTATATCTATATCACATGTATTATACCACTCCAACATCTCTATAGTTCTTACTGTATTTTTAATACTATTCACATTTACAGAAAGCATTCTAAAATTTTCATTTTCCATTTTCCTTGGATTCACAGTTTCATAAATTCATAGTTAATTACTGGGCTATCTTTCTTAATAAGCCTATCCAACTTCTATCCCAAATGTGAGACTCAAACACTGTACCTTGTGTTTGTGAGTTAAATACCTTAACCATTATACCATTTCCCAGTCATTAGCTATATATATTCTTTTTATCCCTTTCCTTTCTTTTTTTCTTTTGTCCTTATCCCTGTATACCCTTTTACCAATAGAGTGCTTATTTTTTCTCATTCACTACTTTCCAGTTCAGGTCTGCTTCATCACTTATTTCAGAACCTTCTTCTGTGTCCTCTTTATCATTGTCTCATCTATTTTTTCCATTGCTGCTATTCCTAAAATGTCTTCTGTTTGTTCATTTTGTCCTCATTCGTTTTCCTTTTCCTTACTCATATTTTCATTTTTGCAATCCATCCACAAATGCCATTTTTTTACATTAATAAACAATTCAGTTCACATTGTGTTTGCATTGTGTCTCATTTCCCCACAAATATTGCATTTCCTTTTGTCACATCACAGTAACTTATCAAATGTCCTTCTTTTCCACAAAAAACATGTTTTGGGTTGTCCCCAGTATTTTATGACATCCCTATTCCCCTCCACATTTATCATGATTGGTATAGGTACAGTTTTTTCCTCTTTCTATTTTTAACAGAATATTACAATCCCAGCCACCAGTCCATAAACCCCTTCTGTCATATACTTTTGCAATGTCCACTTCTTCTTTACATAACGTTTTCAAATGTCCTTTTAAAGTCTCTCTTTCTACCTCTATTTGAAATTGAATATGAAATTTATTTTTTGTTTCCTTTTATTTTTTTTTATTTATCATTTGTTGACCGGGAAAGTCCGACTAGGTTCCACAGAGCCTGTTTTCAGCGGAGGCCCGGGGAGAAATGCTCCAGAAATGTTCCTTGTTAAAAGCTTTTATCACATAAAGATTCCATGGGTTACAGTCTTTCTTTTTTCATATTCTCCAATAAAATTTTCCATTGGAAAAACGGTCTGAAATATAATGCCACAAAATGTCTATTTGTTAATAAGAAAAATGCTTTTACCTGATGTGATTTTGCACCCAAAAGAGTTATTAAATTGCTCCACACTTCATACATGTCCGTTACTTTGTCTTCTTTACTTTGAAACCTTAATACATACTTCCATTTTCTTCTGCCTTCTTTTCTGCTGTTCCCCTTTTGCCTTCTTTTAAACCTGCAAAATGGGTTCCACTCACAACAGTGATGTGTAGGGAAAGTTCTACAATGCCCTGGTCAGATTTCCCCCAGTAATGTAAATACCAAGTGTTTACTAGGCCAATGACCACAGGGGTGTTTTTAAGCCTAGCCATGCATCCCAAATTTCTGACAAGTTCTAGTACCTTTGATAAATGTAAGGAGGGGTTTGGGAGGTGAAAGATTTACAAGCAGAGGCCTGAGAGATGAACCATTTACAGGTTGCCTATGTCCATTAGAGACATAGGTGACAAACCAGGGATGCATTTCCTGCTCCCCATCAAATTGTTCAAGTTATACTTGAATTGGATTAGTAAGGAACTCTACTTCACATGGATGGGGAGCCTGTTCCAGAGAAGGGGTAGTCTCTGGGATACATACCTGTCTGTCCAGCAGGTCCAATACTTTATTGCTGTGTACCAAGGGCCATAATAGACAAATATGCATTTCTAAAACGAGCCTACTCTTTGTTTTACAAATTCTGTTTATTGAAAATACCACCATTATTGAAATATATCACAACGTAGCACACATCATTCTTTCAATAAAACAATTTTGGAAGAATGGAAACATTTAGTGTTTGTGACAGTCTATGCTTATAAACAAAAGCAGCATTCACTTTTCTATCATTTTGGATTTTCTTTATAATATAATGAAACATTTAAAATAGCAGTAAAAAGCTTGCTTGCATATAGCCTTACAGAACATCTCAGTTGTGATCACATCAAATTTATAGCAGAATAATTAACCATTAATGTGCATGTGTTATCAAATGTCTGAGAAATTACTGAATCACAGCTTTGCAAAATCACAGTACCCTCAATTGTTTTGACAACTGTGCAGATTCTGAACTAGCTCCTATGTATTGGATGCAAACACCTAATTGTGGTATGGAAGGAGATCCCCAAAACCAAAAGTAACCTGCTTCATGGCTGCAGTAATTTGAATCAGGTTATATTTCATTAAGGGAGTTAATTCTGAGTCTACACAATTCAACAAAGCTTTTTTTTCAGAGACAACTCTAATTCTGCCAAATAGTGACTCAGAAATTCTTCATACTCCTGTATGCCAACATTCAGTACAAACTATGGCAGTGAGCAACCGCAGGAATACTTTTAATGAAATAAACATAGAATAGCACATTTTCAGAACAGTTACAATTTTAATTTAAATTTAATTTAGTCATTTGTTAGCTGAGAAAGTGAACTAGCTTTCTCACATAATTTTCTGCAATGATCTGAAGCACAAGGGTAAATGTAACACACAGAGATATGAACAACTTTAGAGAACTCAATCACCCAACATGCTTCTGGGATGCAGTGCAGAATAACAGCAAAGTTTTAATGTTTAACAGCCGATGTTAACCACTCATGTGAAGCTGGTATGACAATGTCTTTCAAAGTTTTGTTAAATCTCTGTGTCAGCTGTTCAGGACAGTTAAACCAGTATTAACCATATAAGCAATACACTCTGTGTTACCTAAGATGTCTAATATTGGTTCCAAGTAATGTCTTATCTGTTCTCCTGAAGTGTACTAAGATCTTTCATTTGACCTCTTCGAAGCATTTAAAATTTTAACAGAAGAAGTATGGTCACTATATAAAATCTGTATTTCATGAACGGAATGAGCAACTTGATGTGTTGCATGTGACATGCTAAGAGTTTCATCTGGTTGTCAGTGGTGTCCTTTGCAGTACATCAGCTTATAAATCCTGTCATATTTGCTTTATTCTTTTTTTTAGCTGTTATTCCCCAGCAGTTCAAAAAAATGAACATTTTAACATAAGATGCTGATGGTTTTGATATCTGATTAAGTGTTGTTTGATTCTGGGTATGTTTTAAGATTAAGAGATTTGTTCAGGGTCATATAATTTGAAAGTATATTAAGAGATAGAATATCTAGTATATTCATAACTCATTGATTTAATCACTAAATACTTCTGCAGACATGGACTTTAGCAGCATTTAAAGTGGTTTAAAAGTGGTTTCACATGCATGAAGTGCAGTTAGACTGCGAAATGAACTTCCTCAATGGAATTTATAAGCAAAAAAGTTGATTATCGGTGATATATATTCAGACCCTTTTGTATCAGCCTACATGAAAATTCACTGCTTATCCACTATAGGAATCCACTATGCTGATGATAAAACCCTTGTACATGCAATATACCCATAAAATGGCAGAAAAAACAGCTATGGATAATTTTATCTTTTAGAAAAATGCCTGTGTGACCTACACTTCATCCTAATGCTATTCAAATTAAAGTCTTTACTGTTTTGTAGCAATCATTACAAAATTATCCACTACTCCACATAACAGTCAACACTAAAACTGGTAATAGTATTCCAAATAGAAATAAAATTAAATACTTATGAGCTATCCTGTTTGCGACACTCTTGTTGGAAACCCATATCAGACCTACTGTTAAAAAATGCCATGAAGACCCTTCATCACTGATGCTTTATAAGGGAAAATATAAAGACAGAAGTTGCCCTTGATGTGTGTAGACAAGTGCAGGGGGGTTGTGAAAGTGGGTATGTCATATTTAAAAAAACAGCTAAAAAACAGCTATAAGCTAGAATATAGACAGCAGAACCCTAGGATGTCTGTAGCTTCTTCAATGACCCTGGCATAAATTTGGGCATTGGGAAGAGGGGTAAATTGGAACACCAGTAGAACCAGGCCAGCATAGGATGTGGGGCACTGGCACAGCTGTCTAAATGACATTAAGGAAAGGAAAAAGAAGAAACAATGTATCCAGAGCTGTGAAAGGGGTCAGATGCAAACAGTTAGTTATTAAGGCATAATCCTGTTTACTGTTAGTCTTTTTTGCTTTCCGTGATAATAAAACTGAAGTAATTACCCCTGGTTCCTGGAAGAAATATAAGCAAGTATATACATTTTGATCAAAAATCAGTGTAAGTTCAGGCGGTCTTTCTAGAAAACATTGATGTCCACATCTGTATAAGTGCGCAGTGTGCACAATTAGGTCCAGTATTCTGGAACTCAGTTCCGTAAGGGTATTTGGCTCTTATTAGTTAGATTATCTTTAAATATTCTCCTTCTGCAGCTGATTCTTGTATTCTGCTCTGTGTGCAGATCATTTACCTTTGCATATTTAATTTGTATTAGTAGTTTGATTACTATTATTGCCTAAGTAAAGTTTTTATTTATTCACTTTCAAGATCTTGTGGTTGGTATTTATGTGCTATCTACTATCTGAGAAGAGGGCATTCTTTAACAGTGTATGTTGTCAGACTCCATCTCCAAAAGTCAGGCCACTTAAACCACATTAACATTTTATGTTTATCACTTTATTTTCATGTGACTTTAAACCAAGAGTGAAGTGGAACTGTAGCTGATGGGTCTTAGGCTCAATAATCTAAAGTGGTGATAAAACTAGATTGCCAGGATGAAAGCAGTGGGGAAATGGAGAATGCAGTTTGCCTTCCCTGAGAAGTGTGTGTGTGTGTGTGTGTGTGTGTATGTGTGTGTGTGTGTGTGTGTGTGTGTGTGTGTGTGTGTGTGTGTGTGTGTGTGTGTGTGTGTGTGCGCGCTCGAGCAAATAATTTGTTTGAAAGACAGTTACTAATGGTAAGGGGTGCTAGAAGACACTGTGGTTCACAGACAGAGCGGTGAAAAAGGACCTGGAGTCCTAGTCTAAAGGCTCAGATTGGTAACTGGTCAGAGTGTAGTCCAAGTCTGGGTGTTGATGTTGGAAGCCATATCTAGGGCAGTAGTGCATATTCCTTGTATGTTCTTGAATCCAAATTGCATTTTGATCTATAGATTAATGAATCTTTTTTTATTATTTTAATTTATTAGGTACCACTGATGTGAATTGAGAGATCATCCTTTTAGTTGCCATCAGACATACTTGGGGCAGTGCAGTAGGTCCAAGGACCATAGCCCCTGTCCCTCACACAGTATGACACTTGGTTGCCAATGCTGGGATTCAACCCCCCCCCCCCCCTTCAAATGCCAGTACAGTTACCACATCTGGTACAAAATGCAAATATGGTCTTGTTACTGTTCCATTTGCTCTTCTTTCTATATTGATATGTCTGTGCTGTATGCGTCTAATCATTAGAAATATCTTTGTTTGTTCTTCACCCTATAATAATACAATAAGATGTACAAGTCCTGATACTACGTGAAAATTATGATTGTATTGGATAGATTATTTTAATATTTTGATATTATAATATTGCTGTATCAGTAATCTATTTTAACAATTTTATTACAGCTGTTGTCTTTCCATAGACCACTGCTGAAAATGGGCATCAAACTGAATGAACATAAAATATTTTGTGAAGTGGATTTTTTCAGATTTTATGGTAACACCCTCACCATCACCAGCACCATCTACTGTACTCAAAGCTCCATCTCAATCTCCAAAACAAGGTGACATGGATATATAGGAACAATCTCACAGGGCACAATCCTGACAGTACAGTTTCCCCTTTGGCTTATCCATAACCTTAACCATTGCAGACAGTGCACAGTGTCAGAGGAGTTCGTGTGTGTGTGTGTGTGTGTGTGTGTGTGTGTGTGTGTGTGTGTGTGTGTGTGTGTGTGCATGTGTGTGCGCTACCAGATTTACACCCTTTACTGCAGGTGACCTGATTGTATCTTCCCTCACTTTGTTCACCTGACATAGAACTCACCCAAGATGATACTATTCCTGCCTCACTGTCCTGCGCTGACTCGGCCTGGTACTGGCACATGGGGGTGACTGGGCCTAGTACTGACACATGGCTCATGACTGGGCCTGGTACTGACACATGGGGGTAAGTGGGTCTGGTACTGACACATTGGGGTGACTGGGCTTGGTACTGACACATGGGGGTGACGAGGTCTGGTACTGATTCTGAGGAAGCCTACTATGCTGTGGGTGAAAGCGCTTAACCTTTTAGAGTGAATACTCATGTGGTTTTAATTGCTATGGTGGAATAAACATTTTATATGGAACTAGAGGTGGTCGTACAGTTATTGGTGATTCCAAGGGCAGCATATTACACTAACACAGCAACAAAATACTTCTGGCAAGAAACTTTTGGCCTCAACTGTTGGGCAAACCATATATCAGACTACATTTTGTGTGAAACTTCCAGAGGTTCAGTATTTTTATGTATGACCAGACAAACAGGATGAGATATCTGATTGCACAGTAAGGCTATCTTACAGACATGTTTTATTGCTTCAGTCTATTTTATGTCACTGATCAAATCACTTAGCAAGAAAATGATACCAGGCAGAACACTTTGCCTAAATGTCATATATTTACACTAAGTATCCTATCATTATACTGCCATTATAACAATACTAACCTGAACATGGCATAGTTGTCATTGGTACAACAGTGAGATAGATGAGTGTTTTCCACTACAACAGGGGAGGAGGATGCTTGTCATGAGCTGTAGGCGCCCCTAGACCCCAGTGGTCAGGACAATAAAGAAGTCCGGGAGACATCTTTAACATAAAAGACACTGACCTAGGTAAGGACTAATGGAAGAAAGGAAGGAAGCGCTACATAAGATAACTAGACATTTTGGGTTTACTTCGGCATCAGAGTAGGTACTGGTTTTGAGTAGCATACATGTACTGCAGGAGTATAATTAATAGTTTATTAATCAATATGCATCAAAAAAGTACACTCCATAAATAAACAGAACAGTATTTGTTTTACAGCCCAGCCTTTAAAACATAATTACCTAACCTGTATAATTATTACTTAAATTGTATAAAATCCAATTGTTAATACAGAGCCTGATATAGATGAATGTAATTAAAAGCAACATTTAAAGACTTCTCATTTCAAACTGATATTATGTTCTGCAGTTAAAAATAAAGTCCTAGAAAAAAGTAAAGTTTTAACTAGTTTTGTCACAGTACTATATATATATATATATATATATATATATATATATATATATATATATATATATATATATATATATATATATATATATATATATATATATATATATATATATACACACACACACACACACATAGTGGATATAAAAAGTTTATACACCCATTAGAATGTCAGATTTTTGTGATATAAAAAAAATGATACCACAATAAATTATTTCAAAACGTTTCCCACCTTTAATGTGACATATAACCTGTACAATTCAATTGAAAAACAAATCTGTTAGGGGAAAAATATAAAAAATAAAAAACTTACAATACACTGGTTGCATAAGTGTGCACACCCTTAAACTAATAGTTTGTTGAAGCACCTTTTGATTTAATTACAACATTCAGTCTTCATGAGTACACACCTGTGATCAATTAAACAGACTCTGATTAACCCCAAATAAAGATCAGCTGTCCTAGTAGGATTTTCCTGACATTTACTCAGTTGCCTGCTATAGCAAAAGCCATGGTTCACAGAGAGCTTACAAAGCATGAAAGGGATCTCATTGTTGAAAAGTATCAGTCAGGAGAAGGGTACAAAAAAATTTCCACAGCATTGGATATACCATGGAACACAGTGAAGACAGTCATCAAATGTTGAGAAAATATGGGACAACAGTGATGTTGCAAAGAACTGGACATCCCTCCAAAATTGATTAAAAGACAAGACAGAAACTGGTCAGGGAGGCTGCCAAGAGACCTACAGCAACACTGAAGGAGCTGCAGGAATTTCTGTCAAGTACTGGGTGTGTACTACATGTGACAACAATCTTCCATATTCTCCATATGTCTGGACTATGCCTTAGGGTTGCAAGATGGAAGCCTTTTCTTAAACAGAAAAACATCCAGGCCCAGCTAAAATTTGCAAAACAATACATCAAGTCTCCCAAAAGCATGTGGGAAAATGTGTTATGGTCTGATGAGACCAAGGTTGAATGCTTTGGCTACAATTCCAAAAGGTACGTTTGGCACAAAAACACTTTGCATCACCAAAAGCACACCATCCCCATGGTGAAGCATGATGGTGGCAGCATCATGCTTTGGGGTTGCTTTTCTTCAGCTGGAACTGGGGCTTTAGTCAAGGTAGACGGAATTATGAACAGTTCCAAATACCAGTCGCTGTTGGCTCAAAACCTTCAGGTGTCTGCTAGAAAGCTGAAGATGAAAAGGAATTTCACCTTTCAATACAACAATGACCCCAAGCATACATCCAAGTCAGCAAAAGAATGGCTTCACCAGAAGAAAATTAAAGTTTTGGAATGGCCCAGCCAGAGCTCAGACCTAAATCCAATAGAAAATCTGTAGGGTGACCTGAAGAGGGCTATGCACAAGAGCTGCCCTCGCAATCTGACAGATTTGGAATGCTTTTGCAAGGAAGAGTGGGCAAATATTGCTAAGTCAAGATGTGCTATGCTGATAGATGCCTACCCAAGAAGACTGAATGCTGTAATTAAATCAAAAGGTGCTTCAACAAAGTATTAGTTTAAGGATGTGCACACACAGTAAAGTATTAGTTTAAGGGTGTGCACATTTATGCAGCCAGCGTATTGTCGTTTTTTTTTTTTTTTTTATATTTTTCCCCTAACAGATTTGCTTGTTTTTCAGTTGAATTGTACAGATTATATGTCACATTAAAGGTGGGAAAAGTTTGGAAATGATTTATTGTGGTCTCATTTTTTATATCACAAAAACCTGACATTTTAACAGGGGTGTGTAAACGTTTTATATCCACTGTATATGTGTGTGTGTGTGTGTGTGTGTGTGTGTGTGTGTGTGTGTGTGTGTGTGTGTGTGTGTGTGTGTATGTTTCAATACTGTGTATATAGATAGATAAATATAGATAGACATATTTACACCTCCGGTATATTAGTTAAAATGTGCTTTCCTGTGAATGACTGATGCAAAACATTGTTGCATCACATCTGATCAAGAACTCATTCCCTAACAGCTCATCCACAAAGGCTGAAATAATTGTTTTATAAGGGTGCTTTCCTCCCTCCTCAAATCTGAACTTAGATATCTTAACTCCACAGTCAGGTAACCATAGGGAAATGCCCATTAAGTACAAAGAAGATTTTGCACAAAACAGCAATCCACAATACCTAAGAGTTTAAACTTCAGTGTATGGATGGTGGTTTAGACTAACTTAATCAGATAGACCTTGATTATCTGTTTTATTTTACAAGACAATTACTGTGTCACTTTTACTGTAAATTTACTTTATAATATTATTCCAAGAAATTCGTAAGATTTTGCAATGTCTGAAAATGTTCTAGATGTAGACCAGATGGCAAATAGGCAAATGCATATATTTGTCACTTGTTTAAATCGGTAGACAAAGTTACAGGTTGATTTATGAGTTAATATATTTCATTTCCTTCTCATTTTCAGACTATTAAATTGCTGAATAAATGAGATGTGATTCATTTTCCTTAATGGCAATAGCACTGTTATGAAAATAAGAATCTTTTGATATTATTTTTTTCTGGAACATGAATGAGAATGCAAATTTAAACTGGTCATTCATATCATAGATTTGTTTCCTTCCATTGTGAGTCTAACATAGTTATTCTTTTCTCCCATGCACTGAGCCTCAAGGGTTAATATTTTGTCTTCAGCATATGAGGAAAAGGTGTGAGAACCTTAGAACTTTATCTGCCACATAGCACTTGTTAGCTTAGAGCTTCTTCTTCTTTCGGCTTTTTCCCGGTTAGGGGTCGCCAAGAGCGCCAGAGACAAATAAGGTGTTCAGACTCCCTGCTGACATTTACCAATGCTATTTGTTGATATCCATTAGTTGTTTAGGTGAGAAAGGAATACTGACTGCAGAAAAGGTCAGGTGTGCTATAACCCACTTGAAACAGCTGGGAAGCAATAATTCTATATTAGGAAAGGCGGTTGCCAATCATGAATGAGAGGACCATAAAACCATCTCATAATGAAGACAATTTTTTCAATTCAGTCCCATTCTCTTGGGTACTTTTTTAGTGAACAATCATGTATGACAACATACTAAACAAAAGGCTGTTTGATTTCAGCTTTGAAATATCCTGCTGCCTTTGGATAAATGTCATAAAGTGCTTACTTACCAAATGCAGTGTCTCTTCTAGAGGACTTCTTTCTGGTAAATGGTACTATTTTATTTAACATTTGTTAACTGCTAAAGTGCAACTTGGAACAAAGCCAATTTTCAGCAGATGCCCAGGGAGAAATGCTCCAGATGCATGTCTTTGTAACGTGGGAGGAAACTGGAGCACCTGGAGGAAACCCACACAAACACAGGGAGGACATGCAGACTCTACACAGAAGGCACACCAGCCAAGAATCAAACCAGAGAACCTCTTGCTATGAAGGAACAACACTACCACTGCACCACTGCTTACACAGGTGGCAAGCACTCTGTGTTTAATAGAAGCCTAAAAATTTTCCAAGAACGGTATTAGGCATGCTTTTTCTTGTTTTGTGCACTCTATATACAAAGAAGTATGTCATTACTTCTTTTTTTTAGTTTTAGCTATTTATGTGGGAGGGCGCGATAACTTCTCCAAAGTACGTGGCAGCTCTTAGAACTATTGTTACCGCTCATAAGCTCCTGCTATCATCATTGCCACTTGTGCCTTTCTACTGTAGATTTAAAATTATTTATAAAATACTTTTCTCATTTTAAAACAACCTCCTACATCTACAATGGATGCATGTGGGGACAACACCCGTGCGGTGGGGGGGGGGGGTACATCTTTAATTAAAGACAGTGAAGTCACAATCACTATTTTGATATTATGTGTATACGGTTGTATATAAATAAGGCATCATGGAGGATACAGTGTGCTAGACAATGACTCTTGTACTGAATCATAAGGCTAAAGGCTTTATGTGAACTCTTCTACTTCTTAAAGTGCAGTTATTGTGGTATTACAGTTATTTGTCTTACTAGATTAACAAAACCACTCTTTCAGCATGTTAGTTGTGGGAAACAGTAGTATCACACAGTACGCTGCTGCTTAGTGCAGTTTGTGGCCAGTTCTGCATCTAACAGTGTACTTGCAGGTTTTACAGTTTTACAAGCATCTCTTGCAGTTGTTTAGTATGTTGTAAATACAGTTATGATCATCTCTGAAGTTTCATTACAAGCTTTGAAATCTCATGAGACATTTTGAAATCTCCTAGAAGCTGTTATAATTAACTAGTGAATTGTATTTGCCTAAGATTCCAGCACATCTTACGAAGCTCTGCCACACCTGTGCACGTGGCTTTATTGTTTTCTCTAGCTAAAACTGAAAACTGTTGTCGGTTAAGCACATTTTGATGCCTAATTAGTTGGATATTTAACGTACAATGTTAAAACACTACGGATGTTTGTTAAGTGAAAAGTACATCACAGAAATGAAAACAGAAAAATATTGACATACTGAGCACTCAGGTATATGAGGAAAAAAGGTATGCTCAATAATTATATAAACCTGTAGAATTGTTTTTAAAAGCACTACATAGCAATGTGGTAACATAATGCATTTGCTTGTGTAACTTAGAGCTACAGGAAGCTTTTAGTCTTAAAAGCAGCTGTACTCATTTCTATCACCTTTCTCAGAAATGATCTATGACGACATGATAACACAGCAGTTATTGCTGCCTTCTGCCTCTTATCACTAAGTTGCAACATTTTATTCCAGCCTCTTTGTTCATGTGGTGTTTGCAGGTACTTCTACTGCCTGGTTCCTGCTGGTGTTCCAGTTTCTTATCAAAGACATGCTGTTTATGTTGTTTGGCATCACTTTCTGTAAATAGGGCTTTTGGCTCAGAGTGACTGACCTATTTAACATAATGAAATACATTTTAATTATTTGTTAATCAGATAACCTACAAGGCTGAAGTTCCACTTTTTAGGTGTGACCAAAGGAGCATTGTCTCACTAGATCACACAACTGGCAAATAGAGAATGAGGGAATCAAACTCAGGACTACAGACTAAAGCTCAAGAGCAGCTCATTGCCTTAACCCTCTATGATAAACAGCCAGAAAGTTTAACTGTCATGTAAAGAATGCAACATCCCTCGCAACCTTCAACCATTTGTAACGTGGAACAAGAACTAAGGAAGGCAGTGGGATACATTTCATTTTACTTTATTTGTACGGGCGTGTCAGTGTTATCGTTTCAACCTTAACTTCATTGTCTGAATAACAAACATCTACAGAGCTTGTGCTTCATGGATCATGGCACTGAAGCAGTGTAGTCTCGTCTTACTCAAAAACAGACTTGCATGTATAAGTCCAAGATGACCATTTCTTGGAATATTCCCTTTTCTGAGGTATAGCAGTCTTGGAGTTGGTATATATCGGGAGTTGCAGAGGGAGGGGGGGGGCTTGTCTTCGTGCAAAAAAGAAGGTTTAAGGAGAACAAGCATCTTCAAGATTCACTCTTCTCTAGGATTTTTGGTCTTTTTTTTTGTGGCTTGTCGGCACAGTCAGCATTTCAAGTGCACACATTTCAATAGGGAGCCCATTTGGTGGTGTCTGAAATGCTTCTCTCTTTCTCTGCAGCTGCCTGACTCTAACATACTGCAATAGACATTTTCCAAAAGGATATTCCTGTACAAGAAGTGCCCTGTATCAAGTCTGCACCATCATGGCGGTATATTAAGCTGCCATGAAGCTTGGAGAAAAAATAGCCACAAGTTTTTATCACTTGCTAAACAGGATACACCTAGTGAGTGATAAAAAACATATCAGCCATTAAAAACATAAATTAAATAAAAAAAAAAAAAAAAAAAACAAGTAATTTCAATAAACAGTTACATGCAGCTGACAGTTTTATTTACTCATCACAATCCACAGTGCTAAAAAAAGACACCTTTAGCAAATGTGGGAAAATAAATAAAACAAAAATAAAAAAATGGAATTAACTGTATTAAATGGATGTGTGTGTATGTTGTGTGTGTGTGTCCATGTCAAAGAGAGAGATTTAGACAGGTCTATATTATAATCTCGAAAGTTTAATAGTTGGAATACATAAACATTGAACTGTATGCATCAAACTATTAAACAGTCAAACCCCGATAAAAATATTTTTAACCCCCCCCCAAAAAAATAACAAGTGTAGGCAGGGGGGCAGGCCCCCCTTCACCCCCCATGTGGGGGGCTGCGCCACCCACACCCCCTGCTACTTAAATAAACCAACTCCAAGATTGCGCTACAGTGTAGGAAAGGCAAATCTTCCATTTCTGTACCATACACCGTTGAAGTGCGATCTCGGAGTTAGCATATTTAAGTAGCGGGGGGTGTGGGGGGTGCAGGGGTGCTTCTCCCCTGCCTAAACACCCTTTACTTGTTTTTTTTTTTCTTTTTATGGGGTCTACTTGAATTTCGATGGTTTAATGTTTCAATCACTAAAGTTCGATCTTTAGTGATTCAAAGCATTAAACCTTCGAGATTCTAATATAGACCCACAGACTTGCTAAAGAATTCTGAATAAAGCCAACAAAAGCAAGGAAAATGTTAACTATTAACAGAGCAAGATGTTTTGCATCAAACTGCTTTTTCTGAACAATAAGAAGTGTGCTAAAATATCAGACTTTTTAAGGGACAGAGCAGAAGTATATGGCAGAATCAGGGACAAGTTGAGACGTATGGGTGAAGATGCATTTCTTTGCACTGTATGGTTTTTTTTCATTCATTTGATGACTTGACAGCTAAAGTTAAAGCAGTCAAAAAAATGGCTGCAACTGCTGGGTACATGGATCTGTGTGTGTGTGTGTGTGTGTGTGTGTGTGTGTGTGTGTGTGTGTGTGTGTGTGTGTGTGTTTGTGTGTGTATGCATGCATCTTCCAACAGTGATTTCATATCCTTCAGCAACTATGAAACATTTGTCAGAGGAACTATTTAACATAAAAAAATGTAAACAAAAATTAATATACTAGCACTAAAACATATCAAAACCAATTTAACAAAGAAAGAATTTTCTAAGCACAATAATGCCTCCCAGGGTTGATGTACTGGGAAAATAACAGACCTTGAAGGGGAAAGAGGATCGCCACCTTCACATTTGGGTCTCATAACCCCCACCCCCGGATGCTCCATTATTTCCTCAATTACACCCACCCTGTCAGGCATTCTTGCTTGCTTATTATCACATCTCTATTTAATCATTTTTGTGTTTTGTACATGCCATTAATTTATTTACTTTTTGACAAAGAAAATCAATGATTTTGACACTGCTTCGCGGCAGTGGAAAAATGTTTTTTTTTTTTCAGAACGGAAACTCATACTGAATCCCATAAAAACTAAGCTACTTCTAATCTTCCCCACCACAGGAATCCCCTCAGGCCAATACCCGCCTCATTCTAATAATAAGATCTTTCATGTTCAATCCATTAATGGCACCATCATTGAACCTGTCACCAACACTAAACTACTAGGTGTTACTATTGATCACAAGCTTAAATTTGATGTTCACATTACTCAAACTATTAAGACAGTTAATAAGAAACTAGGTTCTATGTACAGAATTAAGAACTTTCTAACTCCTTATACCAAATTAACTATAGCGCGAACTCACCTTCTTTCCACTCTACTGTATGCTTCCCCGGTCCTATCCTTCCTCAATAAAAATGAGCTCAACAAACTCTCAGTTGCTTATAACCATATCGCTAAATTTGTGACTGGGTCTCCTTACCGTACTCATCACTGTCTCAACCTAAAGAAGCTTGAATGGTTAGAATTACCTAATCTTCTAAAATTTAACCAACTTACGGAAGCATTTAAAATAATTAAGGAACCAGAAAAAATACCCTCTCTGAACAAACTCCTGACCCCTTACTCCAACTTTAACTGCCTCCGATCTTCTAACAGTGTCCTGGTACAAACCATGAAATCAAATAACTTGGGAGGTGATGCTCTCTATGCCAATTCTATTGGAAGGCTATGGAATTCCCTTCCCAATAACCATAGACTAACAACCTCACTCAGCCATTTTAAAACTAGTCTCAAGTCATTTCTTAAGGCACACTGGCTATGCCCTTGTGACAATCCTGACTAACCCTATAGCTCCCTACAACCCACTCTTTATTATCTATAGGACTTCCTCACCCAAATCTCACTGGTTTCACTTAAACTTATTCTCTATACACGTCCTCTTCTCTTTGACTGCCCTCTCCTATAACCATAGATTCGACTTGTCTATGTAGATATAGCCTACTCCCTTGCGCTTAAAAGCGCAAACCTCTTTACTTCTCAACCTATCTAAATATTTGGGTATCTACTCAGCATTGTAATTGTGGAATTTAATTGAATATACTTGTATTCAATCTATCTGTATTTTGAATGTTTCTGATCTTAGACTATGTATTGTTTGTTCTATTTAATTGTGGAGCTTTTCTCCCCGGGTCTCTGCTGAAAAGGGATATGTATCCAGTCAGACTAACCCGGTAAACAAATGTAAAATAAAATAAATAAATAAATAATAATAAATAAAATTATTTTCTCCTATGCCATTATCCAGATTATTTTTAGTTTCAAAATAACCTCTTTCCACATCATTTGGTATACTCTTATGCAATATTACTTATAAAGATAACACAAAGCAAGCTGTTATAATAATAATATAATAATATTGCAGAGAATTGGAGAGTATTTGAGCAGGAATATGATATTTTCATACAAGCAGCTTTTTCTGATAAAGATGCATGTATGAGGGCATTTATTCTGCTTAATCTAGTGGGGTCAGAAACCACTGAAAGAGAACGTTGATTTGTGTATGCACCAGCAGTATATGCAGGGGAAGGGGAAACTGTCATATTGTTGTACAAGCTGAATCAAGGGAGGACCATGAGTGCTTGAAACGTAAATTTAAAGAAATGTGTAACCCTCAGACAAATGTTACATTGGAGAGGCACTTATTTTATACAAGAAACTTTTGCAGCTACATTACTGACTTAAGAAACAAAACTAAAATGTGCAGATTTGGTGATTTGAAAGATGAGTTGATAAAGGACAGGCTTGTGTGTGGTGTTAATAATGCTGCAGTGAGAAAGATTTAGTTTCGAGATAGTTATTTAATGTTGAGCAAAGGCATAGGGATTTGTCAAATACACAAGCTTACAGAAAGGCACACAAACATGATTGCAAGTGTTAAAACATGGTTTCAACAGCCTCTAGAGCAAATGTAGACAGCCTGCAGCATGTGGCTAACAGAAGAGGCCTAAGCATATGGCAGCTGCAGCCCATGCAGGATTTCCAGGGAGAGCCCGTACCTTTCCAGCAAGTTCTAAGACTATCTCAGTAAAATGGACATGTTTAGTGCAGCACAAGGGTGAGTCAGCAAAACCCAAGTCAAGTTTCATTGTTAACTGTCATAATTTTGGTGCCAATCACGAGTCCAAAAGAGAAACGTGCTTAGCATTTGGTCAGCAATGCCACAATTGTAAAAAATAGAACCACTTTCAAAAGCTTTGTAAAGCAAGCAAGCCTCATTCATTTATTAAGAAAGGTCACTCAGAAAAAGCAAGTTGATCATATAGAAAGCTGCAACTCTACTTTCTATGTTGATGGTGTATCAGTGGTTGCTGAAAAGGTTATTGCAGTAGATTTGTTGCCAAAAAATAAAGTGTTTTGTACTGTCCTGATTAATGCTAAACCCAAAGAGCTCTGGATACTGGTTCAAAGTGCAATGTTATGTCAGCAGAAACATTTGCTAGAGTAAGAGCTGGTGAACAACTTAATTTGGCCAATTGTGCGAAGCCTGGTGCTTATGGAGGTGAAGACATTCAAACTGAAGGCTCAGTAGTGCTTTCATGCTATTCAACTGGAAACTGTTATAGCTTGCAATTCTATGTAGTCAAAAGACCTGTACAGTCATTATTAGGTCTCCGAGACAGTTTAAAAATGAAACTGCTTTCTTTTACCAAAGAAGTCCATCATGTAAGCACATGTCCTGGTATCAGTTTCACCGATTATATTTTTATAGAGTATGCTGATATTTTTGAAGACAAGCTAGGTAAACTTCCAGTTGTGTGCTCCATGAAATTAGACCCAGAGGTCAGTTCAGTGGTCAGACCAGTGAGAAGCATTCCGATAGCTATGCAGGACAGAGTCAAAGTCCATTTAGATAAAATGGTGCAGCAAGGTGTGATTTCTCCGGTTACAGAACCAACTCAATGGGTGTCTTCCATGGTAGTCGCTCATAAGAAAAGCTCAGGTGAAATCAGAATATGTATTATTGCTTCAGTCTATTTTATCTCACTGGTCAAATCACTTAGCAAGAAAGTGATCCCTAATCAATCTTGTTAAAAGGCATTAGCATCATTTGTTCAACTCTTATACAATATTAATTATAAAGATAACAAAAAGCAATCAAACTGTTAACGACCTTTTCAATTTGCTAATTATTCCCTTTGGATGAGATGTTAAACTGAGGTCTTTCCTGTCTGTGTTGGTAATAGCTTACATAATGTGCACATATAGTCAAGATGACCGAACGAAGAGTTACTAGGTATGATGTGCCTTAAACAAGAACCTATATTGGGCTGTACTGATGAGGAAGGCAAATGAAAACAGACCCAAGTACTTCTAACACCATTTAAAGATGTAGCTACAGCATCATCACTACAGATGTTCACACATAATGCATCAACCTTACCTAAAAAGAAAATGGAATAAATATGTATAAGCTACAATTAAGCATATTGATACAAATATCCACAGCTAAAGCATGAGTGTTATGGCATAAGGGGTTGGGCGGGTGGCCTAATGGTTAAGGTGTTTGCCTTACAAGCACAAGGTGTGGGGTTTGAGCCTCACAAGGGATAATGGGCTAGGCTTACAATGGCTCACAAGGTCAGTTAGCCTAGTACTAACCTATAACCTATAAAAGAAAAGCTAAATTATTTAGAAAAACAATCACTTGGCAGTTGCACAAAGAGTCCTTATATCATGTATACTTCAGAATACTGTATTCACTTGATTTAGTATACCATGTCTAATAAAGACAGATTCCAATTTCATGAATGCACTATGACTGGTTGTCTCATGCAGTTATATTATTTCAGGGCAATGTTTAGAGTAACACAAAGAAGATAACATGCATCTGTGTACAGAGATGGGTCCAATGTCACAGTGTTCCAGCAAATATTTGGTATGTTATGCAGCAACATTTATTTTTGATTCTGATTGCTAACTTACCATCTCTTCACTTGTCTTAAACATCTTAGGCCAGTAAAGAAAATCACATGCTCTTTCTTTTCCTTGGGTTACTGCTAGATGTTATAATATAATATCATGCAACTGAGTGGGAATAATTACTTAGTCACTTTTAAACAGCAATCCTTGTACATATGAAAGCATGTGCAAAATATACCGTAATGTCTTAACTCTCTGACTATCTGGTGACTCCGTTATAAGTGCATTTCAAAGCAATTACATTTCCATGCCTTATCTCATGCAGATTCTTAGTGTTTCTACCTTCTCAGCTGACAAAAGCAATTTAAAAATAATCAGCATAACGTCCAAATATTTGGAAGTAAGCATTCTATAGATTCTTGCAAGTATGTTCATTAACATTCTTTGAGGATTATCTGGTGCCTTATGATGAGACTTTTTAAATATATGCTGAAATGGCTTATGGTCTTACTTCTCAGTGATTAATTTGTTATGGACATAATCATAAAGCTTTTGACAACCAAAAAAACTTTGGCAAGCATTTCTTTCACTATTTAAGCATAGCATGGATGAATGTCAGTCAATGCTCTTGACCCATATTTTATTAATTTACCTTCCTAAGGTAGTATAGCTCCAAGCCTTTTTTGCCTGACATCCAGATGAAGTGTGACATCCTAGAAATTCAGAGAAGGTACCTCAGTAACTAACTCAAATCTCATATCTTGTTACTGTATAGAGAATCAAGTAGCCACTGTAGATCAGAGGGTGTGTTGTGACTTTAGTAAACATTTCAAAGTGAGGGCACATGCATATAAATAGAGAGCACGTGCAGGCAGCAGTGCCATTTTGAGAGAACAGCCAAAGTGCTAATGTATGAGTGTAGTAGTTAGTCTGTTTATAACTTTACTTAAGTTTAAGTTACTAAGACTCAGTCCTGATGTGTTTGAAGAATAGAAAAGGACCACCTTGATCTGAAATGATTCTGCTGAATGGAAGTCATGTCTAACATACTTTAATTTGATCATTTTGTCTTTATACATGCTGTTCCATGCACACATTCCACCAAGTATTACTTTCTCACCAAGAATGATAATTTTCATGTTGCACTAAGTTTTGGAATTTTTTTCATTTTCTTCAGTCTGCAAATATTCCTACTCAAAATCACTTTGCAGTTGTACGACTGTGCAATCACAAACCAGGATTTTGTTTTTTAGTTTTGGATTAAAAATAATGTTTATAGTTCTGTTTCTATATTTTGCATTATTAACATTGAAATAAGTAATGTTCCATATTTTTGCAGATAAAATTATATTATCAGTCTCAGATCTTGCTCTCTCATGCAATACATTTATTTCCCAATTTTCACCCACCATTTTGTTTTCATTTTGGTGTCAAAACTTCTTTACTATGACAACCAACATTTTTGCAGCTGGATAGAAACATGTCTGAGAACTACAAACTCTGAATTTAAAAAAGCTGAGTCATACCTCTCTGTAAATGGTCTTGCAGAAAACTTTGCAAGCAGGGTCGCAATTAAGGTAGATGTGTTATTAGTCCTGATAGAGAGCTCTCTGGCATATTGTGAGCCAGAGGAGTTGTCTATACATTAGGCATTTGTTTTTCACTAGAAGGAGGCAGCATATGCTTATGCAATTGAAATGAAACAAAGACTGAGTTTGTTGACTTGCATGATTTACTTGTAAGAAACAGAACTGCATGTGGCTTCACAAATGATAAAGTTAAGACATATCACTATGTAGAGATGTAGACCTGATACTTGATACAACACTGGGAATAAATAGAGGAGCTTTTGAGTATTCATCTTAAAACTATGACTACTGTCTAGATGTCTGCAAAATAAAATATGTGAATGAAAAAGAGGGTATAGCAAATCTGAAAATGAATAAAATAAATAAAAATGAAAGTGGCTTTTCTTGTGTACTTTGGTCTTCAAACAGACAGGCCCCACTTCTAGTGTTAGTTAAGTGGCATGGGATTTGAGTTTGTAGGCTGTGCAAGGCCATAAGCATTTCACAGAAATGTGTAAACATTGCAATAAAGTTGTGCAGGAAGAATTGTATGTAGTTTTTAAAGGAGCAGGATAAGACTGAAGCGTATAAGGGCACTGTTGAACTGCATAGAATGAATGCATTCCATACTGTAATTAGAACTAATGATACATTTTCGTCAGAAAAGTTTCTGATTAAGGTTAGGAATATTATATTTAAACTTGACACTTTCGAAGAATGGAGTACATAGTCAGAAACTGCATTTCAGCCATTAAATATCAATACAAAAGTGTTTAAAATAGCCAAATATAATGGGTCATAATGCTTGTCAGACAGTTGTTGTGATCTAAAGTATTCACACTGTACAGTTACAGAATGATTTACATACTTGTGCAGACAACAGCATGAACAAGATTTTGCTAGTAGTCAGAGAGCTTAATAGAGCTAGAAGCAATGGCAGTACATGTCTCATTATGAAATCACTCTGAAAAAATTAACTAAAAGTGCAGATATTGCTTGAAAATGTAATAACAGGAATACTATCTTACCTGATTCACTCTCTGTCAAGAAATATTGCTCATGATGCTAATGACATCTTGTAGCATTATTCTGACTTATTTACTGATTTAGCTGTCTACCAGAAATATATCATATTAAGAGTTTTTCTGAGGCAGCACCAGTTAGAGTCCTACTATCCCTTCATCAAGAAATGAATTGTATGGAAATTATGGATGTAATCGCTAAACAAATAAGACTGACTGAATATGTGGATAATATGATAACTGTGAGGCAAGACATCCTTTGATTGTGCATAGAGCCTCAGAATTATATTTTTTCCAAATTCATTTCAAAAGTACCACGTATAACATTGTCCTATAGGAGGCAACTAGAGAATGTGGCTGCCACTCATCCGGTCAGGATAAAACAGACAAACAGCTGTGGGTTCAGTTCAGGCAGCTTTATTACATACAAGCACATCTCCGTTGCTTTTTTTAAAGCTGTCTCGCTATGTTCTCCTTTAACATAGCGAGACAGTTTGTAAAAACCAACGGACATCTTGCTTTCTCCGTTGCTTTTTTCAAAACTGTCTTGCTATGTTAAATGGGTTTAACATAGCGAGACAGCTTTTAAAAAAGCAACAGAGATTGAAATGAAACATTATTTATCTCTACTGTAATATTTTTATAAGTAACTGTGCAGGTTGTGCATCACTGCTGTCACAGTATAAAATTTCTTATGAGATATTGGCAGGTGTTCTGACCGGATTATGAAAAATATGCAATGCATGGTATATTATCATCAAACTGTACAGACAACTCCTCTTTAATAAACCCAAACACTTCTGTCTCATTTAGCTACACCTGATGTTAGTCCCTGGAGCTCTTGTTCCCCCTCCTCTCTTTAACTCTCTTCAAGCTCCTGCTTGGTGCACTGCAGAGTTCTACAGCAGCAGAGAGACAAAAGAGAGACTTTGGAGTGACTAAGTATCATTTTTCTGCATTTTCTTGCTGCCTTTAGCTAATTCTGCCTAAAACGCCAATCTTCTAGAGTTTCTGTGATTTAAAAAGCATGTTTCAGCTACATAATGTACTTATTTTACTGCCTGCACTTTAACAAAGTCGTTTTTGTGTTTAAATTACCTGTTTAACTGTTGTAGGCTACACACTCAAGTGTGATAGCCATTTCTGCGCTTTTAAAGTGTTTTTTTTAATTGTATCTGCTTTATTTTCTGAAAAAAACAAAAATTCAAAAAAAATACTTGTTTTCCCGCCTTTCTAAGCTAGTATAGTCCAGTTTTCAGGTTAGTGCTGAATTCAGGGCTGTGTTACAAGTTTCTGTGTTTGCCCATACCTTACTTGGATAGAAGGAAGTTTCTCTGTTCACTGTGAGAGAGGGAGCTTTGAGCAGTAGTTTATTGGCCATTTTTGGCTAATTTCTATCTCTTTCATTACCCTGTTATAAAACCTGCATTAGCGTGGTTTTGCGTGCCGGGCAGCACCGGTTAGCTAGGGTATAACTATTCCCCGCTCCACAAAGTCTACTCTTCAATGTTTCCCATGGAACTAGACAAACTTTCAACTTAAGCACTCAAACCATTCACTTCTCATCCCGGCACTTTATTTATTTATTTTATTTATTTTTATTTTTATTTTACATTTGTTGACCGGGCTGGTCTAGCTGGATATATTTCCATTTTCAGTAGAGGCCCGGGGAGAAAAGCTCCAAACAGTAAAAACATGAAATACAAACAATGAACTTGCTCAAAACTCATAGTAAGCACTAATAAACCTTAGCACTAGACCCCCCCTATACTGTAGAGAAGGACAAGGCTCTCTATTCGACCTTACTAGCCAATCAGTAAAACAGTTCACTGTACCTATCCAGACATGTCCAAAGGGCAGTTTCAGGTGTACTCTCTGGTCCAACTGGCGAATCTGGGAATTTTGAGGCAATGTTACAATTGCCTTGTGTACACAGACAACCCTCTCCTCCATCCACCAAACACTAATACATGCAAGAGATGCAATTATACAGCCAAACTGGAGGCTAAGCTCTCTCAACCCAAGACTGGACCAGGCAGTGAAGAGGAGAAGGGAACTACTTGCATCACACCACCAGTCTCACATAGACCTATGAAACCAGCACCAGCAAAAATCACACATAAAATACAAAAAAACATACACGGAGGCTCTAAATAAAAATCTGCAAAAGCAACAGAGACCTCCAAAGCAGACATCCAAGCAACCTCCACCCCCCCAACACAAACCATGAAACACATACTTCACAAAATCAGTGCGCCAAGCAATCACAACCCTTAAGGCAAAATAACATACCCAACAGACTAGTAATAGGTGACTCTATAGTCAGGCACAATGACGTCCCACTCACTAGGCTAAACAAGGAGAAGGTTACTATTAGCTGCCTGTCTGGTGCCAGGATCCGCCACATAACACAAACACTCAGGTCACTCCACAACAAGTACAAATATGACTCTGTCATTGTCCATGTTGGTATGAATGACCTGAGCCGTACCTCCCTGGACTACATGAAAAGAGACATGGAGGAGCTCTCTGATCACGTAGCCCAGGCTAGTATAACCCTGACCATGAGTAGCATCCTGCCCTCACCAAGAATGATACCATGGTATAGAGAAAAAAATATCAATTTCAACAATTGGCTAAGCTTTTATTGTCATTCAAAACGGATCCAGTGTCTGTCAGTCTGGGATGACATGCTTGACAAGCCACGCTGCTTCGCTAGAGATCGCTTGCACCTGTCAACCTTAGGCTTTCGAATACTGGCCAAGGCTCTTGCCGCCCCCATAGTGCCTTTTTTAGGCAAGGCTTAAAAGACAAACCCACAGCCATAAATAGCACAAGTAACAAAAAACTGGGGGTAATGCTACTCAATGCCAGAAGTCTAAACCTCAAAATGCATGCACTCAAGGCACTCCTCAGTATGGAGAAAATCGATATATGTGCAGTAAGAGAAACCTGGTTTAAGGCTCCAGAAAGCACCCCAGCACTACCAGGCTACAACTCATACCATACATTTCGGCCACAAAACCCAGACTGAAATACAAAAGGAGGGGGAGTATCCATATTCATCAAGGATACCCACACTTCCAGGTTAGTGGCACAGCACAATGCTTCAGAGATCATCCATGTGCAACTAACAATGGGCAAAACTGCTATTCAAATTATAGCTTGCTACAGATCACCCACCATGTCCCAGGACCCCCACTCCGCATACCTGGAAACACTGAGAAACATAAAGGTCCTACCAAACACCCTGATATTGGGTGATTTCAATTACCCAAACATTAACTGGGAGAACTACTCAAGTAAAAACTCCCTTGCCCAACATTTCCTAGAATTTATAAACTGAAATGCCCTGGATCAACTGGTCAACACCCCTACCAGAGGTGACAACATATTGGACCTGGTCATCACCAACATGTGCGACCGGTGTTCCACACCGGAGGTCAACCCCTTGCTGGTTAGATCTGACCATAAACTAATCACTCTGGATATCCACATTCCGCCACCACCCCCAGTCAAAGAAACCACCATGAAAAACTTTTCAGAAGCAAACTTCACGTTACTTCAGACAGAGATGGGAAGTTTCAAAGCCCCCATGCTAAAGGATAATGCTGCCCAAGCTGAAAATTCTTTACTAATGCACTCTACAGGCACCTACAAGAATGCATGGATCATGCTATCCCAAACAAAACCAAGACTCACTCCTCCAAGAAAAGGAAACCAGTCTGGTGGACCCCTACCATAAACAAGCTATAGAATAGAAGAAGGAAACTAGTACAGAAAAGAGTAAAATCCCAAGAAGGGAAGACATCCCTGATCAGTATCAGCAAGAAACTATGTTCCCTCATAAAATCATCCAAGGCTAGCTTCGACAGAAAAATTGCCAAGGACTCCAAAGATAACCACAAGGCATTCTTTAGCTATGTCAAGAATTTAAGTGGCAATTCTCAGATCTGCTCAGAGTTAGTGCAGACTGGCACAAAATACACTAAACCGACCGATATAGAAAACATCTTGGCAGACAGGTTCAGTGTAGACTTCACCCCCCTCTCACCCCCAAAAGGACCCATAACTATACCAGAAGAATGTAGTGCCCCTGAAATCACAGACACTCAGGTTAAAACAGCCCTCTCCAAAGCCAAAAACACAGGATCAATGGGACTGGACGATGTCCCAGGCTGCGTCCTACACGAGCTCAAAGATGAACTAACCCCTCATCTAAACACAATGTTTAAACTCAGCCTCTCCACAGGCTACATGCCCACAGAGTGGTGCACAGCGATGGTTATTCCTCTCCACAAAGGTGGAGCCACAACGGAGCCCAGGAACTATTGCCCTATAAGCCTGACTAGCTTGGTCTGCAAAGCTATGGAGTGCATCATCATGGATATCATTAACAGAGACATTGGGAACCTCCAAACACTGGGCCCTACCCAGTTCGGCTTTGTTAAGGGCAAAGCATGCCTCCTAAACCTGGTGGACTTCTTTGAGACAGTTACCAAGGCTATAGATGAGGGAAAGGTGGTCCACACAGCCTACCTAGACCTCGCAAAGGCCTTTGACACCATTCCCCACTCAGGTATTATAGACAAGCTCACCAGCCTGAACATAAAGCCCTACATCACAAGATGGGTTGCAAACTGGCTCATGAACAGACCCCACATGGTAAAAGTTGCAGGAGCTAGGTCTGACTCTAAACTGGTTACAAGTGGTGTTCCCCAGGGCTCAATCCTAGGACCCCTCCTGTTCAGCATATACTTCTCAGAGGTACAGGCAAGCACAAGAGGACTATGGCTGACCAAGTTCACAGACGACTGCAAACTAGGGGCTATAATTGACTCTCCGGCTGACACAGACATCCTCCAAAAGGGTCTCATTGAGACAGATACCTGGTGTTAAAACCATGGCCTCAAGCTAAATGCCAAAAAGTGCACAGTCATCCCCTTTGTAAAAAACAAAGTACCCACAAACTACCACATACGTGGTAGCCCCCTAAATATGGAAGACATAATAAGGGATCTATGCCAAAGTTGTTAGAAAATCCTTCTATGTGGCCCACCTAATCACAAAAGGGTTTGCATCCAGATTGAAAGAGGTCATTGTGCCCCTCTACACATCACTCATCAGACTCATCATAGAGTACAATGCCCCATTTGGGATGTACCTTACAAGACACCTGCAATGACTGGAAAGACCACAGAAGTACCTCACCAACAGGATCACTGGCCTCAAGCAGATGCCCTATGCAGCTCGACTGAAGAAACTCCAGCTGTACTCGGTTGCATACTGCCTACTCAGAGGTGATCTCTGCCTGACATACAAGGCCATGTCTGACCCAGAATTGATGGCCTAAAGAAAACCATATCCCCTCGAGCCACACGCTCCAGGGATCCAAACCTCACCACAACAATAAATAGGACGTGCTGGAGGGTTAGATTCTTGTCCCAGAGACTTCCCATGCTCTGGAACAAGATTCCAATCTACATTAGGCAGAGCTCCTCGCTAACCTTCAAGAGAAACCTTGACGAGTGGATGGGAAACAGAAAGTTTACCCCAGGGATCACTTCAATGGCTCTGCTGGACAGAGGCACAGGGAACTAATCTAAGGGGGTGGCGAAAGCCAACACATTCCAGCTAGGCTTATAAATACCTTTGGGCAGATAGCCTAGTACCTACCTACAAACCTAAGAAAAAAGACTTTGGCATTATAGAAAGCTGACTGGTTCTTTCCAATTGGCTTCCTACAAATCCACCCCCTCCAAACCAAAGATAAAGAAAGGAAAAAAAGGATTTCAGCTTTGTAGAAAGCCAATTGGTTCTTGCCAATCAGCTTTTGACAAATCTGTAGCTCCCCTTTCTCTAAATGAAGAGTAAAAAATAGGATTTCAGCTTTTACCATAGAAAGCAGGTTTGTACTTTTGTATTAGTCAGCTTCAAACAGATACATGCCCCCTCAGCTTTTCAATTGAGGAGCAAAAAACAAACTGAACTGGTGTGCCCTTCTGTACCAGTATTTTGCTACAGAAAAAAAATGATTAAAATGAAGGAACTCTCAATTGTTCCCCCTAGCATTTTGTGTCCAGTTGCCCCCGAGGTCAGTCTACTCTGGATGGAAATCCTCTGACACCAGTCCTCTTAAAACTTAATCCAGATTAATCAAGGACCATTCACCTCCAGTGACAATTTCAGAAAATGTAATCATCATTCCCAAACTAGGAATAGTATCTCTAGTCCACTGTCCTCTCTCCCAGAGCACAGTCCCTTTACCCTCCTTCTACTTAAAAAAAAATTTGTATAAAGAAATCAGTAACTTATTTGAAGACATGTTCACAAACTTCCCCTCAGGTTCAGACCACATATTTTCCTAGTTTAGCTACCACTGCAGGAATTTTCTAACCCTCCTTCTTCATTATATTTTTAACCTTTGCCTGACACAAAATATAATGCCAAACATTTAGAAAAAAATAAGTCATTACCACTGCCCAAACTTTTTAAATCTCAGAATACCTTGCACTTTTGTGCTGTTTCTATCCTATCTACTCTTTACAAGGAAAATCATAAATGCAGCAATACCATCTCCTTACTCTAAAACAACATAAATGTAGTACAGTGAAGACAATGTTTTGCGTAACTGATAACATTCTCCTCAACATAGACAAAGGTGTTTTGACAGGAGCAATATTTGTCGGCCTTATCAACCACTAACTCTTTTTTCTCTTCAGAACACTCACATCAGTGAAATATCCCTCAGCTGGTTCCAAGACGACTTCTCAAAGTTAAGTTCGGTTCTTTCTTACCTCAGCCCATACTAGTTTCATTGACAGTACCCCAAGGTTTTAGCCTGTCTCCTTTTCATATTCAATTTTCATTAATAAACTACTTTATGATCTCCCTACTCTACAAATCATACTCTATGCTGATGAGATGGTAATCCTTAGGTCCAGCCACAGCCACTCTATAATTAAAACACAACTGCAAAGACTTTAACTCCCTCAGTTAAACTATTACTAAAACCTATAAAAGCAAAAAAAATACTATTTGACACCACCAAAAATGTAAAAAGTTACCCAAGTCACTCAATATCACTACTCTTTCTAGCATACCAGTAGAAACAACCAACTCTTTCAAATACTTCAGTTTGTAGCTAGACAAGTCACTAACATTCCATACCCATATTGAGAAATCATAGGTTCATAGGTTCACAGTTTGTACTAGGCTATCAACCACCAAGGTCTTTATAAGGCTAGTTGTGCAACCCAACCAGTTTTGTCCTCAAATATATTGAAATCTATATGGTGGGTTACTTTAGTAATGAGGGGGTTCCTATTACATTATCGAATCACTAAATGCCAAATGGCCAAATACTCGAAACGGCCGTTCATCGAAGTGTGTTTTGTGGGGTCGCGGTACAGTAGATGGGATATTTGCCATTTCCCCACTGTAGTGTGACCTTGGAGTTGGAATATATAAGTAGCGGGGGGTGGTGCAGCCCCCACAACAAATGATTCGATAAACTGCCGTTTCGACTATTTAGCCTTTCGGCATTTCATGATTTGATAACGTAATATAGACCCTTATGTGTTGGCAGGGGGGGTATGATAGTTTGGAATTAGTTAACTTACTGCTCTGCTCATCAGAGACATGGAAGTCAGACCAGGAGTGAATTTATGATTTTTAATACAATAATGAAGGTTTTGCTTGAACAGGGTCAGGGATGAATTGCACTTCACTTGGATGGGGAGCTTGTTCCATAGTTCGGAGATCCTCTAAGACACATATTGTTCTCTCCAGCATGTTTTATTTATGTTGCAGGCAAAGTTCAGGTCCTTGGATCTAGTGTTCCTGGTACTGTTTGTTTTGTGGCTGTGCAAGCTGTCCATCAGAGCTGGGGTCTGAGGATGCCTAATAACCAAGTTAAAGACCACCTCTCAGTAACCTGTAGGAAACTGAGTAAACAGGCAGGGCATTAAGGCAATCTGTGTAGGACAAGGTATTCATACCCAGGATTCTCCTGATGAGAAATCTTTCAGGGCATTTCAACTGCTGCAGCTGCCTGGTGGAGTACATGCCAAAGGGGGCATTGTATTCGATGATGGATCTGATGAGGACTGAGTACAATGATATTATATAACTTCCTTGGACCTGGATGCCATACGATTGCTTACAAGCATGGTGACATAGAATGATTTTCTTACTATCTTGGTTACAAGTTGGCCAAAGGCCAAATTACTATCAACATATGCTCCCAAATCCTTAACTACCGGGTCACCTCTTGGGGGTGTCCTATCAGTGGAGTAATTAACTTGGGTGTACAACTTCCCAAAGGACACTATGATGCATTTCTTCACCTTGAGTTTTAATCTGTAGCTCTAGCACCAATCATTTGTTTGTGTCAGACCCTTTATAGGATGCTTATGTCATGGGGGAATCTATGATAGCTCCCAATTTAAAGTCATCTGCAAACTTGGTGAGCCAGAGGCCTTTGACATTGTCAAGGGAAGGTCTTACCTAGGTTAAAGTCAAACTGTGATGGGCCCAGTTTCTGTAGTTTGCCAATGTCCTTGTTGATCATTCCATGCTAATTTGTTCCATCGCTTTTTATACGAGACTTGTCAGACTGAAGGTCTGTAGTTCCTAGGGTTAGTTGATAGTCCACCCCTGTTGAGAGAAATGACCATTACTGTACTCCATTCACTTGGTACATAACCTGTTTTAAGGCTGTAGTTGAACAGTGCCTCTAATGGTCCTGCTAGTTCATGTTTGAGGCTATTTATGGGGCAACCATGGATATTGTTGAGGCCCACTGAAGCTGTGTTTTTGGCCTTAGAGAGCACTGCCAGGACCTGCTCATGCTGATAGTTGGGGTGATATGCTTAGATGTTATTTCATATGGGGTGGTGGGTGGGGAGTGGGGTGAATTTAGAGCTAAATTTATCAGCTAGCAGATTTTCAGTGGCGTGATGGTCAGTGAAGGTCATGTAATTTACCACTAGTTCTGCACACCACTGTGTGCTACCTTTAAGGTTTCTGACATAGTTGAAGAAGGCTTTGTTTTCCATTACCATAAGAGGCTATGCTGACCTCTTAACCTCTGATCTCTTAGTTTCTTGTTTAGTTGAATCAGAGGGCTCTTGTCTGTGTGAGAATTACTCTTTCTGATTTTGGCCATGACTTTTTTCTTCTGTTATATACCCTGTTAAGGTTAGGATTCCACCATTGGGGTTTGGTTTTGATGTTAGATCTAGGTTTGCATTTGGTAGGTATGGCAGCCTCAATGTAGCCATTTATACATTTATGTAATTTATGTATTTGTACAGGATTTCTGTGAACAATTCTGCATAGGCAACTGTGTTCTTGGGGTTTGTGGAAGCTTTGAATTTTGACACTCTGTCACTTAACAGGATATAGCTAGCTTTAGAATAATTCCTGTTAGTGGTTTAGTTGGGCTTTCTGGGTTGATTTTTATTATGAGGAAGACAACTTTGTGATCCAACCTAACCAATGAGGACATAACATGGGAGAGGGGTGCAGCACTCCCATGTTGGTGACTACCAGGTCTTGTATGTTTGAGCCCCTGGTTGGAGTGTACACTATCTGGTCCAGGGTGTTTTTGTTGACAAAGTTCAAGAAATGTTGCAGCTGTGAGTTAGAGGCAGTGTACATTTCCCAGTCTATAGAAGGATGGTTATAGTCTACCATGAATAGGGTGTTTGGTTGAAGATTAAGCACGTACAGTATATCCATGTACAAGATTTGAGCTTTGTCTGTCATAGAAGGTAACCTGTAGCTGACCTGGACATGGTACGAAAACTTGTCTATGGAGATCAGGACATGGATGAATTCTCTTTCATCATTCTGTTTAGCTAACCTGGAGTTGTATTTGTTGCTAACATAAATCACGACATCTCCACCTTTAGCCCATGTCTGTATCATTATTAGTCTAAATGTGTGAAAGGCACTGCTGGAGTACTGTCTGCAGTTTTAAACTAAGTCTTGCTAATTCTATAGAGTGAGGAGAACTTGTAGGGTGTGGAGTTTCTTGTTCAGGCTCTTAAAATTGAGAAGTAGCACCTTAAGGTTGCTTTGATTGTTTTTTCTACATTGGCTGTTTTATCATTATGATATTGCCTAAAACAGGCTCTAAAGGGGTGGATAAAGTTTTAGCCAATATCTGAAACCCACAGGAGACAGGTGTAGATCATACTTGGCAAAGCAACATGGTCTGTTAACCACGTCCTCCCATCCTGATAGGTACTAAACCCCCCTAGAGTGACATCAGAAACTAAAACAATTATTAAAAATCAGTAATTTTCTGTTCATACTGTGGCATCATCCCAGATGAAGGTAAAATGCTTAATGAAAGGCATGTACCTGTCTATGACATATATTCAGAGAGATTCACAATAGCGCTTTTCATATAATCCAGTGAGGTATGCCTCAGGTCATTTACACCCACATGAATGATGATAGAATCAAATTGGTACACGTGGTGCAGAGAAAGTTATCAGACTGTCAAGAGTATCATATGATGGTTTACGTACAGTAGTAAAACTAGGTGTGAGAGTATCAGAGGATTTCTTTATTAAGCAGAAGAATGAGGTAAGAGTGCCTCTTGTCCCCATTACTTTTTGCGTTATACATAGAGCCACTGGCCACTTGTATTAGTGAGTCACTGATGCAAGGTTACAATTGGTATAAGACCCAACCAAAAATATAACCAGTCCAAAGAGAGGGATACGTAGACTATTTCAAATTTTAAAACAATTCAAAGAGTGTGTAAGATATAACATTAATTAAAGAAAATTAAAGGCAATAGTATTGAACTATATCTCAATAAATGAATAATTCCACACTTACCATACCTCTGGGGACAAGAAAAATCTAACGTATTTGGGAGTCTAGATTAAGAATTACATCTGAGAGGTTGCAAAGGAAATGTGGGAAGAAGTAAAGCAGTCTGAAAGTAAATTTTGCCTTAACTGCATTTATACAATAAGCTCATAAACTTTTGATTGCATTTTCAGCAGTTTATTGAGCTGGTCTGCATTCATGTGTATACAGCACATTGCTTGAATCATACAGATGATTTTACAGGGCCTGCCTTACTAAGTAAACCTGTATTCAAATAACCAAAAACTCAAAGCAAACCTGTATGTAAATGAATAACTCTTTAAGATGATGTGCCAACTGGTAAGAACAATTGAACATTAATTTTATTTATTTGTATATTTCTTAAATTGATATGTACACTAATCTGAAGAATCTTTTTTAAGAATGACTGAGGTCATATTGGCCAGCAAATGGCATTCCGTATCATAACAGCATACATTAAATCACAGACACTACACGTGATAAATGACTGAACTCAAGAAAACAGACTATTGACTTTATGGATAAGCATAATAATCAAATATAATCAGTAATTAAAAATGCATAGACATTATTCAAGCGATGTGCCCAAAAGACACAGGTGAAGAAACAGAAAGCGGAAAGCAAAAGAGCCATTTGAAAATTGTGCTGGAATATTCTGGAATAAAGCATGGTGGAGTGAAGAAAGTGTTAAGAAATGGAGCACTGGTTCAGAATTTTGCAATATTTGTAAATGAAAGAAATGAGTAACTAAGGAAGATGAAACTATAGGCAAAATAAGAAGTTAGTCAAAAGGTAGGGAATATTGTGAATGGGAAGTACCCAGAGGGGTCCTAAGGTCTCCCTCATTTTCTTCATCATTAACACTCTCTGTCCCATATTTTTTATAATCAACACAAAATGCTAAATGTTACTTTTCCATGGTCATTTTAAATGGTATATGTTGCTGCCCTGCAATCATAAAGTAAAAGCAAAATGTTACAGCTCCTCTCTGTAAAACCTTTTTCCAAACCCCCAGCTACATTAATTGCAGTGCACTCAGAATCGCATGTGCAAGCTGTATTACCTTTATAGTGTACTGTACAGCAGAGACAGAACGGCGCTTCTCAAATAATGACCGCTACATTGCTATACTAAATGTTGCTTTTCCCTGATCCTTTTAAAATATTGTATATTGATTCTTAGTGATCATAAAACACAAAGCAAAATGCCACAGCTTTGCTGACTAAAATCTGTAGCACTTGTCATAAGATAGTACTATGTTGTGTTCCCACTACGGTACACAGGTAGATTTCCTGTTTTCATCTGTCCTCTTCTGGTCAACCATGAACAAAGCAGCTTTTATTGTGATACCATTAAAACAGCCTTATCATGTTTTACACCCTCCAAACTAGGTACCACAGAATAGCACGTTTTTTTAGATAAAAGGTTTCAAGGTAAGAGTGTGCAACCTTAACCTATAACTGTTGTTCTATTACTTCCATCCCATTTCAAAGAAACACTAGGAGTCCAAGTTACCTTTCAATTACAATACCGGGAACAAAAAAAAAACCTCACTCCTGGTTACTTTAAAAAAAAATCAATAAAATATTATGTTTTTCCAGTAAGCAGATGTTTGTCACGAAAGCCTCAAAGATAGTATACTTCCTAGGTCACTTTCCCCAGGCCAGTATTACAGAATGCACTTTTTTGCCTTGTCATTAAGTGTGCACATAAGTGGCTATGAGAAATATTTCAGCACCTAACATTAGAAGTTGCTCTATTAACTATACAGTTTCAGAAAATACTTAGAAACTAGGTTAGATTTTAACTGAAACAAAACAGCACAAGTACATTCTCATGCTCCAGGTTCTTTATTATATCTGTGGTACATAGCAGCATACAGCAGAACTGTAGCAGAGCTATTGTCATTTTATAAATATTTGCATAGATAAGTTGATTAGAAAACCACATACCCTGTATAAAGAGGTTTTAGTTTGACTTTCCCTAGTATATGTAATAAACAACTAATGTTTTATTCTTCTTATCACTGTAGAATATGTGGTACAAAAACTGTATTTTTGAAGTGACTTCTTTGTAAATATTGTATATAGAATGTTATGTTTTGTTGTATGTTGTGTGTGTATCTTATTGTATAATATCTTATATGTTGTAACCTAAAAAACTGCAATAAAGAAATTTTTGAAAAAAAAAAAAACAGCAAGTCTTCATTGCAGTCAAAGACTTTTAGACAAATTTAATACAAACTCCAGTTTAACATTATTCATTTCTTTGTTAGTTATTTGTCTTTTCTTTCCTTTCTCCCACAGGTGGTTTGTTTATTGCTCAAGATAATGCAGTAATTTGTTCCCACACTGATCAGCAATAATAAAAAAGCACTTTCATATGGTTATGATTCTGTATTACTTCTATAGTACACAGAAGCATGTAGCAGAGCTTTTTTTACATTGTTAATTTTACAGATAAGATGTTTTACAGATAAGATGTTGCAAGTTATAAATGTGCAACTCTAGCTTTAAAAGTTGCTTTCATAACTCAGTCAGCTTCAGAATGTTCTGGAAAGCAAGATTACTTTTTAGATACATAATCAATAACAAAAAAAAAACTTTGCACACACCTGGTTCTACACTGCATCTATGATACCCAGCAATGCATGTCAGAACTAATCAGAATTAAACAGTAATTCTTTATTGCAGTCAAAGGTTTAAGATACATTTCAAACTAATTGTTTAATTGTATTTATCTGACAGCTGACTTTTCTTAGTTTTGTTTCTCAAACAGCTAATTTACTTATTATTTTTGGGTTATACAGTCATTTCTTCCACACTGATCACTGCAGTCTACAACAGTGCAGCCTGTTGTCATGGTATGTGTTGCACTATGAAGTTTGTTGTGAGATATAGTGTTTATAAATGCATTGCATAGATAGAATTACACTGTTGCTAAGACAGATATCATGACTCAGACAATTGGCTGTTTCTAATACTTCCCCAGCAAAGTACCATTTGATAGCCACAAGCATATGCAATAAAATTAAGTATTCCTTTTGCTTATATCTCACAATTATTTCTCACAATCAGGAATCACAGAATAATACCTGTTGAATAATGAAGTCCTTGTTACTAAACAGTACCTCCCAATTATATTTTTATTTAATAGCACATTAGCATGGTACAATGAATACAGCCTCTACACACTTTTTGCCCGCCTCCTCATTTTTTATCACAGAAAACTGTTTGTAAACATTCCGGGCCATTTTGCTTTCTCAGAAAATCTCCTATTCCTCCCACCTTTGCCATCTCATCCCTCTATTGTACCCTTCTCCAACACTTGCAGTGCTCAGCAAGCCAGCATACGGAAGTGGCAAATGGTTGTTAACTGCAGCATAGACAAAATGGTCAAAATGCCTCAAGTTTGCAAAACCAATGCAAGCCAGAAAGTGACAGTAGGTGCACTGTGTCAACAATATAAGGATGGAGGAAAAACATTTACTCTCCAAAATATAACTTTTAAAAGACTAGAGGGATTTGCAAGTCAGATCAATACGCTAAAGAAACATGATAAATCTATAACAGGGAATCCATATCTCAGGTCCTAGATCACCAGCTTATTACTTGTGTCATAAACAAAATGGTCAAAAATATCTCAATTTCATGATAGCACCTAAAGCTATATAGCTACAATTAGTGGACGGCATCGGGTGCATTCTTTAAAAAATAAATAAATAAATGAAGGTATGAGTAACAAAATGCTCCCTGAAAAATAACTCTTAAGAAAATGGAAGAGTTTACATATCATATCCTTACTGACTCAAAAATATCTGTTGAAGGAATTGCATAAGTCCTGTCCTAGATTCCTCAAAAAATCATTTCTACCGTCAAGTGTGCATTCAATAAATATAATGTCACAAGTGCATAGTATGATGATCACTATTTAAGCCAAGGTCTGACACATATTTCAGCAGGTGTTTCTAACAACCTGGTGCCTTCTGTCTATCTCAGTATCCATTATTTATTCCCCTTTCAACTCTGCTATTTCCCAACATTCAGAATGGACACCCCACCAAACCCAGCATTCACTGTTCAGTAAAAGAACAGCTTTACTTTCTCAACTGCAGCTGCTGTCTCCTTCATTTGTTTGAACCACAGCTAGGCCAGAAACTGACAACACAGGACTCTACCTCTTCCTCTATTTGTTGCTGTTTTTTCTTTACTCTTTTTGCAAATGCCAAACCCCAACAAAATGAACAAATTACAGAAAATCTAGAAGCTCTGCATTGTACACTATCAGTAGCATATCTAAATACGATTGTAAATTTTTTTATATGAGACCCATTGCTTCTATTACTGTTGGAATTGTCTGGGTATCCTTCCTCCACATTGCTCTTGTTTCTATCTGCGAATCCTGGTATTTTATGACTTTGTGTCTCTTTGTACGTAAGGCACTGTACATGTAGAATATGGGTTTAGTAGATTCTATCAAATGTACTTTTAGTTGAAGCATGAATCTGTAAATGTTTTGGTCAATTTATAATTTGCCAAAAAGTCCATGCTTTTTGTGTGAGATTGTCCAGAGAGACCGGAGAGTTTTTTCTTTTTCCCCACTCTTGTGTCATCTTGAAGTTGGTATATGCAGGTTGCAGGGAGTGTAGATGTGCATCCCTCCACATCAAGGAATGCAAGATGTCTTGCCCCTGCCAAATATAAAGGTTTGCTGTGGTTTACTGCTATCAACTGTTTGCACAGCTGAAAAAAGTGTTTTAATGTTTTGTGATGAGCCATATTTGCAATTTGACTAATGATAACATGCACACATACATGCACACCTGTACACACACACAAACATACATACACACACACACACACACACACACACATACATATATATATATATATATATATATATATATATATATATATATATATATATCATGCATGTGTAGTACACTTATAATAGATAATTCATATTTAGCTTGGACCAACAGATGGCAAATCACAAATATACACCTGGTTTAGCATCTATGTCCCTAAAGGACAGGGTCAGCCTGTGAATGCTTGATGTGTGCTAGCTTATATAGTAACTTGTAAAAGATTTTCAGATATTGACACGTCAGCAGTTTTTTGGAAAATTTGCGATAAGCTTGGCTTGGATTAAAATGTCTTTTGGGCTGATAGCCTAGTAACCATCTATGAACCTATAGACCTATAATCATGCCCGATTTGACTGAAGTAAATGAGAAATAAAATCCATTATTTATTTTCTTTTTTTTTTAATTCTTAATTTCATCTAAGTGCAGATTTTTTTTATTTAATGTAGTTGCATGGGCTGTGGTGTTTTGTAGGTGCATGTGTATGATGTATGCATTTCACACTTGCAATGTGTGAACTTTTACTTTAATTTTCATGAGCAGCATTAATATGGTGGGTTTAAATGAATTTTTGAAGCCTTGAGGCAAACAGATTGTACATAAACAGATGAACTATTTATAATGTGCCAAAATGTAGATTAATGTTTAATGATAAGCCAATAGTGTACATAAAAAGTATCAAGACAGTGTTACATAAACAATATCAAGACAATCTAACAGATGAATGATAGAGGTTAGTAGGTCCATCTAAGATGGTAAGGGAAGTTATAAAGTGTTCCAAACATCATTGGCAGATGAGGTGTCATGGAAAGAACTTTACTAAGCCAGTAACCCAGGGAAGTATTTTGTGCAAAGGACCAGCTTGCATACTAGTTGCATACACTTTTTTCAGTATATACATTGTGGAGTGATAACTACCCCACTCTTCTAGTGAGTGTTGTTTTGTGGTAAATGTCTACCTCACTCCCCTAGCAAGTGTTGTTTTATGGTAAATGCCCACCTCACTCCACTGAGAAGTTTTGTTGTGTGGTAAATGCCAACTCACTCTCTTAGTGAGTTCTGTTGTGTGGTAAATGCCTACCTCACTCCCTGTTGAGTGTTGCTGTGTAGTAAATACCTGCCTCACTGCCCTTGTAAATGCTGTTGTGCAGTAAATGTCTACCTCATTCCCCTAGTGTGTGCTGTTATGTGGTAACTGCCTACCTCACTCACCTAGTGAGTAGTGTTGTGTGGTAAATGCCTCAGTCCCTAGTGAGTGTTGTGTGTAAATGCCTATCCTTACTCCCCTAGTGAGTGTTGTGTAGTAAATGCCTACCTCATTTCCATACTGAGAGTTGTTGTGTGATAAATGCCTACCTTATTACTCTAGTGAATGTTGTTTTGTGGTAAATGCCTTTTTTATTCCCATAGTGAATGTTGCTGTTATGTGGTAAATGCCTACATAATTCCCCTAGTGAATGTTGTTGCTGTGTGGTAAATGTCTACTCCATTCCCATAGTGAGTGTTGTTGTTATGTAGTAAGTGCCTGCCTCACTCCCGTAGTGAGTGTTGTGTGGCTGCACTGCTCATACTGCCTACCACAAGTCACTGAATACTCCCTGTGATAGCAGATCTGTCTTCATCTATTACATTTTGTCTCTCTTGTTGGAACACCTAAAAAACTTTGGTGTGAAAAATGCAAATGTTTTTAAAGCTCATTAAATTTAGAATTTACAAAATATTTTTAAATGTTTTCATAATAACATAATGTGTTTTTTTTTACATTTAAGACGTTAGTACAAAAAAATGTCGGTAGGGTGTGTGACACCCCTGCACTGGCCCAGTAATGAAAGAGCCTCAATCCTCATCACTAGCACCAGTGAGGGATGTGCACATTGGAAGGATGACAAGTACACACACAGTATAGTACAATTTCCCTTAAGACCACACAGAGATCACAGTTAGTCTGGGGCTGGTTTCTGCCTCTTTCTCCAGATCCCCAATAAGACTCCCCACTGGCACAGCTATAGGGTTAAGATCTCAGCCAAATGGCTAAGCTATGACCTCCAGTACCCTCTGTGTCCAAACAGTGCTTTGTGTCCCTACCCAACTAGCTGACACACACAGATTTGTTTGATATACAAACACACACACACACTATTGGGGAAGGCTGGCACAGGGTTACTAGCTATGCTGCCTTCAGCCCAGACCATAAGGTAGTTATCACTGCCACCAGCCAGCTCTTTATCAGCTACTCTAAGGCCCTTACCAAAGGGTGCACAATCTTACTGTGTAATGTTACTATTATCCAAATGGTAAGTGTGACCAAAGCCAGAGCTATTTAGGAGTGGCCTATACTGTGTCACCGAATACATAATTGCAAGTACTCTAAGAGCTTAAATATCTCTAAACAAACCAGCCACAACCAAAAGGTTTAAATATATTTAATAATAAATAATAAAAAACAAGACAATATTCAATAACTCAGCATAGTGACTACAGAGTTCAGAATCACAGGAAATATTTTAAAACAACATTGCAGGACAGTCTGACATAATTACAGAAAACATCTAAACTCATCTTTACTATATTCCTATCTATATCTGAGAGATTACTCTACCCTGGTTACTTACTATTAGCAAGGCAACTGCTGATGAGTGGATGTTTCCAGGTCCAAAGACAAATGTAAAATACACAGTCTCTGAGAGAGTTCCCAAATTATTATCAAAACATTACTGCTGGGTCAGCTGGATGACATCACTCTTTGTCACCTGTTTTCAGTTCCCAGGCTAATAGAAACCAACATCTCTGTGTCAAAATACTTATCGCTCAGATGTGCAGCTGCTAGGAAGTCACAGAGCAATAAAAATACTTTACATCTGAAACCTAGTAATTATTTCTGTTTCAAGACAATAGAAAAAACTTCTAGCTCTAGACATCCTGTCTTATTGCTGTATAACAAACTTTAGAGTACATTATAAAACAATTTCCACTTAATTTCTTGAGGTTTTGCAAGTTAACTCTGTATGTTCCAACTTCTACTATTAAAGACATACATTTAAATAGGTATACATTTCTGCTCTTTTCCAGTACGGAACACTGTGGTTACATTCTTGAAGCTCAGTACATAACATACAGTTCAACACACACTTCTGTGCCAGAAGCTTAATATATACATAACATATAGTTGTCTTACATTTGTAAGACAAGCATATGAATTATATTAATATTCATAAATGACATGATTATTTACAAAATTCCATATAGCTGGACTGGCCGTATTTCTATACAGTAACCCTTTGTCCAAGTATACAGATTCATTTGTTATACAGATTGGCATTTTGTCACTCCCACTTACTGGCTCTCCCACCTCTTGTTCCCCACCTTGTCTCAGTGAACAGCTATATGCAACATGGCCCTACTGGTTGCATTTAAAACATTTAACCCTTGGTCCTGGACATTTATCTGGACTAGTGGCTTCCCCTACTACTGGCAGACTCTGTTGGGGCAATCTGGGTTGCCCACCATGGGTTCCCATAGACCCATGAGCAGTGTTGGGTGTCCCTTTCCTGTGCAGTGATGCCCTGCTTGCTAGGTATAGGTCTCCCTTCTTCCCCAACTCATCTACAGTAGTGCATTATCTATTAGCTAACCAGATTCTCGTGTCCTCACGCAAAGTGTTAAGGGCTTGTTCCCTCACCAAAAAGTCTGCCAGCCCTTTCAAAGTGGTGACCTGACATCCACTCACCTACCTATGAAAATAAGTGCTTAGTTCAGCAACATATTCACACATACTTTCATCTGCCTTGAATCTATCTTCATGTAGCTTTTTCTATAAGCTTCAGATGTTAATTTAAAACATTCTAGCAAACAGTTCTTTACAACATTATAATTTAAACAATCAGTATCACACAATTTGGATATAACACAGCTTTACCAAGGAGTAAGGGGATCAGTAGCCCTACCCAGAGCTGTTGGTCAACATTATACTGTTTCCATACCCTCTCAAACATATGAATGAAACTATCAAAATTATCCTGCTCTGTAAATTGTGGCAGAAATTTACTGACCATTGTTGCTTCTGAGGTTCGGTTACTCCCTTTCCCATTACCTCCGTGACTCTGGCGAAGAATCAGCATCTCCTTTTCATATTGCCTCTGCCTCCCATTCTCCTCAGCTGCCAGGCATTGCAGTTTCTCATTTTCCTCAGCCTCAAGATGTCTCAGTCTCTCTGCTGCTTCTATTTCCAAATGCTTGGCCTTAGCTCAAGTCTCTAACTCCAGATGGATTTTTAAGTCCTCTGTGGAAAGGCTGAACTGTCCATTTTCTGAGAGTTGTACATTTCCAAGGCCAGTCTGATTGCCCTGCTGGTTGCTGGTCAGTGATGCAGCTGTGCCCAAGGCTGCAATCATGTCTGCTTCAGTCAGGTTGGTATGCACCAGTCCTTTAGCCTGGCACATCTCAGCCAACTGGCTCTTCGTCAGCTTGCCATACTCCTCTGCTGACATGCTTACATGCTCTCCCTGAATAACTAAACTAACAAAAAAAAACAATAACACAATTGTGATATGAACTCTGAATGTTCACTGCATGGCTGATTGAGAGTATGAATACCTTCAGTGACCACTGTACACAGGCTACAAGAATTCAATATCCACACCACTACAACACAATTAATATGTGATGTGGCTATCTCACCACTATCAACCAATTGATATGTAATGTGGCTTTCCCACCACCGCCAAACAATTAATATGTTATACCCCTGCACTGGCCCAATAATCAAGGAGCCTCAATCCTCACCCCTAGCTCCAGTGAGGGATGTGCACACTGGGAGGATGACAACTACACACACAGTAAAGTACAATTTCCCTTAAGAGCATACAGAGATCATGGTCAGTCTGAGTCTGGGTTCTGCCTCTTTCTCCAGGTCCCAAATAAGACTCCCCAATGACACAGCTATAGGGTTAAGATCTCAGCTGAGTGGCCAAGCTATGACCTCTAGCACCCTCTCTGTCCAACCAGTGCTTCGTGTCCCTGCCCAAGTAGCTGACACACACACTTTGAGATTCGATTGATACACACACACACACACACACACACACACACACACACACACACACACACACACACACACACACACAAACACACACACACATACACACACACACTCCTGGGGAAGGCTGGCACAGGGTTACTAGCTATGCCACCTTCTGCCCAAACTATAAGGTAGTTATCACTGCCACCAGCCAGTTCTTTATCAGTTACTCTAAGGCCCTTACCAAAGGGTACCCTGTCTTACTGTGTAATGTTGCTATTATCCAAATGGCAAGTGTGACCAAGACCAAGGCTATTTAGGAGTGGTCTATACAGTGTCACCAAATACATATGCAAGTACACTAAGAGCTTAAATATCTCTAAACAAACAGGCCACAATCAAAAGATTTAAATATATTTAATAATAAATAAAAGAACAAGACAATATTCAATAACTCAGCACAGTGAATACAGAGTTCAGAATCACAGGAAATATTTTAAAACAACATTGCAGGACAGTTTCACATAAATTCAGGAAACATCTAAACTAATCTTTACTATATTCCTATCTATATCTAAGAGAAATTACTGTACCCTGGTTACTTACTATTAGCAAGGCAAGTGCTGATGAGAGGATGTTTCCAGGTCCAAAGACAAATACAAAATGCACAGTCTCTGAGAGAGTTCCCAAATTAATATCAAAACATTACTGCTGGGTCAGCTGGATGACATCACTCTTTATCACCTGTCTTCAGTTCCCAGGCTAACAGAAACCAACATCTCTGTGTCACAAATACTTATCTCTCAGATTTGTAGCTGCTAAGAAGTCACAGAGCAATAAAAACACTTTACATTTGAAACCTAGTAATTATTTATGTTTCAAGACAATAGGAAAAAATTCTAGCTCTAGACATCCTGTCTTCTTGCTGTATTAACTAACTTTATAGCGCATCGTAAAACAATTTCCACTTATTTTCTTGAAGTTTGGAAGTTAACTCCGTATGTTCCAGCTTCTACAATTAAAACATACATTTGCACAGGTATATAGTTTATATACATTCCTGTTCTTTTCCAGTAGGGTACACTGTGGACACATTCTTGAAGCTCAGTACATAACATAACAGTTCAACACACACTTCTGCACCAGTAGTTTAATATACACATAACATATAGTTCTCTTACATTTGTAAGACAAGCATATGAATTATATTAATATTCACAAATGGCATATGATTATTTACAAAATTCCAGATAGCTTGACTGGCGGTAATTCCCTGGTGTCACAGGGTGTTAAAGTGGTGGAAGCACCAGTCAGCCATTTATAAAACAAGCATACAGTTTACACCATGGCAATGAGCAGATTTTACTGTCAGTCTTCTATAATATACTGGCATTGTCAGTTGGCATATTATGCCCTTAGTTATTAATAAACACATAAGTGGGGTCATTTCTTCACAGCTTACGTCTATGACATTTTATTCAGATGGAAGATATATTAACTCAAAAGGAAAATCAGCAGGCTTGCTTGGAAGACTCATATAAGCATGTGAGACACAATACCCCACCAATTAGGAGAGCAAAAGGGGAAAAGAAATACACAAGAAAGAGAGAGAGAGCATACAGCAAAAGTAAAGAAAGAAGATAGCAAAACGTAGCATCAATGGCTAAAATAAGAAAGCTATTGCAAGGCATAGTCGAAAAAAGGACATACCCTGAAGTGTAAGTACTTTTCAGAAATGAGGTACTCATAATGGGATGCAGCTGTTTTCTTTAGTCCACTAAACAATACATCACTGATGAAATTATTTCTTTCTTATATAAGCTGCTGCCAATATGTCAGATGAAAATCTAACAACTACATTGTCATGTGTACCTTTTAATGCAGTAACGGAAACCCACCCCCTGTTACTTTTCCTGTTTTGCAGCATCAAGAAATGTTTGCAGAACTTAAACATGATTTTGAAATGCTTGGCAGATTGTTTCTGATGTGTTGAAAAGAAGAAATAGAAACCTCTCAATGTATTTTTTAATTGGCATTTCAGTCTAGTATAGCTGTAGTGTTCATTACAGATTTTGTGTTTTAAATGACACAATAGAGGAAGTAAATGTACTAAAATTCTTTTAAATCTAAATTAAATAAGTCACTACAGCTAAAATACAGTGTTTTGACATTCTTAACTTCTATCTTATATTTATAGGCTTAGATTGATGTAATCCAAGGCATTATTTGCTGATATGATAGTCAAAAACAGAAGAAAAAACTCCACCTGTTCTGCAAGTTCTTTATGAAAACAGGTTGTCTGCATTTCTTTTTCTTTTCTCAGTATATATAAATGTGAATGTATGTAAGAGTGATTTTGCTATCAGTCAAGCTGATATCTTTTGTTACTTTTATAAAGATTTGCTGTATGAGATCAAATTTATGAACAACTAGTATGCAAGCTGGTCCTGTTTTGTAATATTATGTTGTTTATTTCCTTCCGAGAAATATCTGGGGCAGTATTCATAAAGGTATCGTGACATGTACACCTCTATGTACAAATTGCAGTGCCTTTTGGGTATTCACCAACCATCCTAACACAGTGCTGCATGGTGATCTAGCATGATGATGATGTGGAGCACCACGTAGGCCAAGTTTCACAGCCATGCTGAATGTTCATGAAGCAGTCTGGTGAAGAGGCATATGTTAAATAGCCATGTGTTCTCTCCCCTGCAACTGCCACTAGGAAAGCATCTACATGCTGAGCAATTCAAGAAATTCCTCAGCCATGTAGATCAGCATGACCAACCCCAACACATTGTGATATTAAATACAGCCAAAACAATGTATTCATTTACCAACCACAACTGTAGTGCAGGATTAGGGGGTGGCACAGCCACTAGACACCAGGGATGAGGCATTCATAAGAGGACTGAGGGTAGGGGAGAAACACTAGCCATGAGGGATACAAATAACTAAAGTGCCTTTATGGCACAGACACCACTACGGGGATTGGGGGTCAGGAGAGACAACAGCCACCAGAGTAATGCAGAAAGTGAGGGGAAACCTTAGTCATGAAGGATACACATAACTAAAGTGCCTTTATGGCACAGGCACCACTATGGAGATTGGAGGTGGGAGAGACAATAGCCACCAGGGATGCAAATAACTAAAGTGCTTTCACAGCACTATCATCAGTATTGGGATAGAGGGCACTTGACACCCCCAGGGTTACAAATAAAGTGCCTTCCCAGCACAGACATCAAAATGGGGATCAGGAGTGGGGGGGGGGGGCAATAGACACCAGTAATTCTGCAAATTTGCAATAGCAGCACTTAAATTATTATGGTGGTCTGGGGTGGGCGGAAGCACAAGAGGGCAGACAGGTTAGGTGACTGATATGGGGGCTGTACCATGTGTGTGTGTGTGTGTGTGTGTGTGTGTGTGTGTGTGTGTGTGTGTGTGTGTGTGTGTGTGTGTGTGTGTGTGTGTGTGTGTGTGTGTGTGTGTGTGTGTGTGTGTGTGTGTGTGTGTGTGTGTGTGTGTGTGTGTGTGTGTGTGTGTGTGTGTGTGTGTGTGTGCGCCTGTGTGTGTGTGTGTGTGTGCGCCTGCGCGCACGCGTGTGTGTGTGTGTGTGTGTGTGTGTGTGTGTGTGTGTGCCTGCGCGTGTGTGTGTGTGTGTGTGTGTGTGTGTGTGTGTGTGTGTGTGTGTGTGTGTGTGTGTGTGTGTCTGTGTCTGTGTTCGAATGTGTACCTGTGTGTGAGAGAAAGTGTGACTGTTGAGGAGATGCTAATGCCTACATGAGCAGTAGTTTAATACCCTGAAGTGCAGGTAGACAATGATTTGTATGACATGGTAATAACTCTGATTCAGAGAGACATGCATACTAGCTAATAATGAGGTCTTACATTGTCACTGCTAACATGTCTCTGAATCACAAATTAACTCTTTGTGGGAGCAGTGCCTTTGTGCTAGGCCCTTTCATGAATCCCCAGCCTGATCTCTGCAACATAAAGAACAATGAGTTAAAGCATTTGATGATTTTGTGTGCTTTACAGAGTTTTCAAAATCTTTCAAGTTTTTGCCACCACATCTGACATGAGATTTGTTTGGCAATGGATCTTTGGTATCAACTTTTGATATGGTTCCCAATGTACATTCTAATCTAGTACAGTCTCTTAAACCTCAACACAAACACACACACACACACACACACACACACACACACACACACACCACACAAAATCAGACTGAATGCTTCCAGATTTTGCTGTTTGCTGGTTTTTAACATAGTAGTAACATAGCTTCGTGCAGGATTTAACATCTCTATTAATTTAATTTCAAAAGGCAGTCTGAAAATATTCAGCAATTTTTTTTATGTTTTATAGCAGAAGGTTCAGAGTACTAAAACATTTACTTGGCATTCCTTTTTTCAATTATATCCATCTATAATTGATCGGGCACCAGCAAACTGCCTTTTATAGCCTGATTGATAGCCTAACCTCTGGTTACAAAATAGTGATCTAAAGATGCCTTTAATTAATTTATTTCTTCATAATTCTTATACAGCTAGTTAACCAATTACAGTCATTTACAAGTCTATCACTAAACCAAGTAATAGATCTATTTTCTTTTTTTTTTCGACATACTCTTTGAGACCCACTTATGGAATGTGATTGTAGTGTAAGGCATGTCCATTTGCATCTATCATTAAGGCCGTATACACCTGGATTAAATCACCCCTTTTTTGCATAAAACAAATCAAATAAAGATTCAGGTTTAGACTATCCTTTTAGGACAACTCATTACTTCCCTGGATCATTTCTGTTATTCTTCATTCTAATTGTACACCTTCCAGTGCTAATGTTTTATCCTTACCAGAGGAGTTCCATAGTAGCCAGCCATATTCTCTCATTGGTCAAATTAGTGTAGTGAGGACAGTGTTTAACCCAATCCTATCCTTTGATTAAAAGAATCTCCTGATACGTCCAGCCCTTCTGTGACATTCCGTAACCAAAAGACTGTCTATTACCAACAACTATACCAAGATCCTTGATCCTTGAACCTTGTCAATGCTTTTTCCATTGAACTTGCATGTTTCTTTTAAGTGTTTATGTCCATAACTCATATACTTGGTTCTGCTTATGTTTATAATCAGGTTGTTTCTTTCTGCCCACCTAGAAAGTATAGCCAAGCAGGGCTGTAAGATAGTAATATTTTCTTAATTAATAATGTAGTTACCTGTTTCCAGATCATCTGAGCATACACATGTTTGTTGGTAATAACATATCACAAAAATAAAGAATAAACAAATTTGGGTCCAGTACCTTGGGACACACTATGACCGCAGCTGAACAAATTACGTGCATCATTACTATAACTATCTTGCAGTGTCCTGTTATGTATCCATTCCTGAATCCACTATATGACTGAGGGTGTGATACCAACCTGACCCTTTCAGTTTATTTAAGCAATAACTGATGATCAACCTTATCAAACACAGCTATAAACACAGTTTATATAGCATCCAATTTTATGTTGTTTTCATTCCTATTATAATGCAGTTGCAGGATTGCAAATCACATGCTAGAACAGACCTGTCCTTGACAAATGCATGCTGTGCTATGTTGTTATACAGTCCCAGCTTGGCCATGTGTTAATAGAAAAAA